>NC_080385.1:45915569-46205700 GCF_014773155.1 Arachis stenosperma
CTCTTGTTGAAATTGATCCAGAACCTGAAAGGACTCTGAAGAGAAAATTAAGAGAAGCTAAATTACAACAATCTAGAAACAACCTTTCAGAAATTTTCGAACAAGAGAAGGAGATGGCAGCCGAAAATAATAATAATGCAAGGAGAATGCTTGGTGACTTCACAAAGCCAACATCCAAGTTGATGAAGAAGCATCTCCATTCCTGCCATTGGAGCCAATAACTTTGAGCTGAAACCTCAGCTAGTTGCTTAATGCAACAAAACTGCAAGTTTTATGGACTTCCCTCTGAAGATCCTTATCAGTTCTTAACTGAGTTCTTGCAGATCTGTGAGACTGTAAAGACGAATGGGGTTGATCCTGAAGTCTACAGACTCATGCTTTTCCCTTTGCTGTAAGAGACAGAGCTAGAGTATGGTTGGATTCACAACCTAAGGATAGCCTGGACTCATGGGATAAGCTGGTCACTGCCTTCTTGGACAAATTCTTTCCTCCTAAAAGCTGAGCAAGCTAAGAGTGGATGTTCAAACCTTCAACAAAAAAGATGGTGAATCCCTCTATGAAGCTTGGGAAAGATACAAGCAGCTGACCAAAAGATGTCCATCTGACATGTTTCAGAATGGACCATATTAGATATATATTTGGTCTCTCTGAATTTCGAAAATGTCATTGGACCATTCTGCAGGTGGATCTATTCACCTGAAGAAAACGCCTGAAGAGGCTCAAGAACTCATTGACATGGTTGCAAACAACCAATTCATGTACACTTCTGAGAGGAATTCCGTGAACAATGGGATACCTCAAAAGAAGGAGTTCTTGAAATTGATACTCTGAATGCCATATTGGCTCAGAACAAAGTGTTGACTCAACAGGTCAACATGATCTCTCAAAATCTGAATGGATTGCAACATGCATCCAAAGTACTAGAGAGCGCAGCTTCTGAAGAAGCTTATGATCCTGAGAACCCTGCCATGGCAGAGGTTAATTACATGGGTGAACCTTATGGAAACACCTATAACTCATCATGGAGAAATCATCCAATTCTCATGGAAGGATCAACAAAGCCTCAACAAGGCTTTAACAATGGTGGACGTAATAGGCTGGGCAATAGCAAGCCATATCCATCATCTTCTCAGCAACAGACAGAGAATTCTGAACAAAACACCTCTAATTTAGCCAATGTAGTCTCTGATCTGTCAAAGGCCACCTTCAGTTTCATGAATGAACAAGACCTTCCATTAGAAATCTGGAGGCACAAGTGGGCCAGCTGAGTAAGAAGTCATTGAAACTCCTCCCATTATTCTCCCAAGCAATACAGAAGAGAATCCAAAAAGGAGAGTGCAAGGCCATTGACATAGTCAATATGGCCGAATGCACAAGGGAGGAGGAGGACGAAAATCCTAGTGAGGAAGACCTCCTGGGACTTCCTCAAACAAGAAGGAGTTTCCTATTAAGAATCCAGAGGAATCTGAGGCTCATACAGAGACCATAGAGATTTCATTGAATCTCCTTCTGCCATTCATGAGCTCCGAAGACTATTCATCCTCTGAAGAGGATGAAGATGTAACTGGAGAGCAAGTTGCTCAATATTTAGGAGCTATCATGAAGCTGAATGCCAAGTTATTTGGTAATGGGACTTGGGAAAGCAAACCTCCTTTGCTCATTAATGAACTGGATACTTGGATTCAGAAAATTCTATCTCAAAAGAAACGAGATCCTGGCAAGTTCTTAATACCTTGTACCATAGGCACCATGATCTTTGAAAAGGCTCTGTGTGATCTGGGATCAGGGATAAATCTTATGCCACTCTCTGTAATGGAGAAGCTGGGGATCATTGAGGTACAACCTGCCTTGTTCTCATTACAACTGGTAGACAAGTCATTGAGACAAGCTTATGGATTAGTAGAGGACGTGCTAGTAAAGGTTGAAGGCCTTTACATCCCTGCTGATTTCATAATCTTAGACACTAGGAAGGAAGATGATGAATGCATCATCCTTGGAAGACCTTTCCTAGCCACAGCAGAAGCTGTGATAGATGTCAACAGAGGTGAATTAGTCCTTCAATTGAATGGGGAATACCTTGTGTTTAAGGCACATGGCCATCCCTCTGTGACAAAAGAGAGTAAGCATGAAGAGCTTCTCTCAGTTCAGAGTCAAGAAAAGCCCACACAGTCAAACTCTAAGTTTGGTGTTGTGAGGCCACAACCAAACTCTAAGTTTGGTGTTCAAACCCCCAATCCAAACTCTAAGTTTGGTGTTGGGATTACACTAACATTGACCTGATCACCTCACGGCTCCATGAGAGCCACTGTCAAGCTATTGACATTAAAGAAGCGCTTGTTGGGAGGCAACCCAATTTTATTTATCTAATTTTATTTTATTTTGTTTCTTTGTTATTTTTGTGTTTTATTAGGTACATGATCATGAGGAGTCACGAAAAAATCAAAAAAATTAAAAACAGAGTCAAAAACAGAAGAAAAAAATTTTTCACCCTGGAGGTAGCGCAGACTGGCGTTCAACGCCAGTAAGGTGCATCTGGCCGGCGTTCAACGCCAGAACAGAGCACCATTCTGGCGCTGAACGCCAGAAACAAGCAACTACCTGGCGTTAACGCCAGGAACGTGCAGAGGACAAACTGGCGCTGAACGCCAGAAACAAGCATGAAACTGGCGTTCAACGCCAGAAACATGCATTACATGGGCGTCGAACGCCCAGAACATGCACCAATGGGCGTTTGAACGCCAGAATGATGCATGAAGGCATTTTACATGCCTATATGGTGAAGGAATGGTATTTGTTTACACCTCAGGATCTGTGGACCCCACAGGATCCCCACCTCAAGATCTGTGGATCCCACAGGATCCCCACCTAAGATATTCCTACCTTACCTTTTAATCCTAATCACACTCTCCTAATCCAAATCTACTCTTCCCCATGTCACATTTCCCAACACCTCTCACCAATCACCTCAACTCATCTTCCCAATTACCCCATTCACTATTCACATCAACCCACTTTTCCCCATAAACCCCACCTACCTTCATAAAATTCAAATTCAATTTCCCACCCATTCCCTCCCAAATTGGCCGAACACCCACCCTCCCCTCTCCCTATAAATACCCTTCCCTTCTACCTCATTTTCACACAACACAACCCCTTCTTCTCCCACATAGCCGAACCTACCTCTCTCCCTCTCTACCATATTTTCTTCTTCTTCTTCTACTTTTCTTTTCTTTCTTGCTCGAGGACGAGCAAATTTTAAGTTTGGTGTGGTAAAAGCATAAGCTTTTTGTTTTTCCATTACCAATGGCACCTAAGGCCGGAGTATCCTCTAGAAAAGGGAAAGGGAAAGCAAAAGCTTCCACCTCCGAGTCATGGGAGATGGAAAGATTCATCTCCAAGAGCCATCAAGACCACTTCTATGATGTTGTGGCAAAGAAGAAGGTGATCCCTGAGGTCCCTTTCAAGCTCAAGAAGAATGAGTATCCGGAGATCCGACATGAAGTTCAAAGAAGAGGTTGGGAAGTCTTAACCAACCCCATGCAACAAGTCGGAATCTTAATGGTTCAAGAGTTCTATGCCAATGCATGGATCACTAGAAACCATGACCAAGGTATGAACCCAAGTCCAAAGAATTATCTCACAATGGTTAGGGGGAAATACTTGGATTTCAGTCCGGAAAATGTGAGGTTGGCATTTCACTTACCCATGATGCAAGGTGATGAACGCCCCTACACAAGAAGGGTCAACTTTAATCAAAGGTTGGACCAAGTCCTAATGGACATATGTGTGGAAGGAGCCCAATGGAGAATAGACTCCAAAGGCAAGCCAGTCCAACTAAGAAGACTGGACCTCAAGCCTGTAGCTAGAGGATGGTTGGAGTTCATCCAAAGACCCATCATGATCCATAGCATCATGATTGGAGAGGAAATAGAAGTTCATGAGGTCATCTCCAATGAAATCTATAAAATAGCCGACAAGCCCTCACCCATGGCACAGCTAGCCTTCCCTCACCTTATTTGCCATCTATGTTACTCAGCTGGAGTTATCATAGAGGGAGATATCTCCATTGAAGAAGACAAGCCCATCACCAAGAAGAGGATGGAGCAAGCAAGAGAAGCTCCTCACGGCCCTCAAGAGATGCATGAGGAAGCTCATCATCAACAAATTCCTGAGATGCCTCAAGGAATGCACTTTCCTCCCAACAACTATTGGGAGCAACTCAACACCTCCTTAGAAGATCTGAGCCATAATGTGGAACAATTAAGGGTGGAACATCATGAGCACTCCATCATTCTCCAAGAAATAAGAGAAGATCAAAGAGTAATGAGGGAGGAGCAACAAGGGCAAGGAAGGGACATAGAAGAGTTGAAGAACATCATTGGTCCTTCAAGAAGAAGACGCCACTAGAGGTGGATTCATTCCTTGCTCTTTATTTCTTTCTGTTTTCGGTTTTTAGTATTATGTTTATTTATGTTTTGTGTCTTTATTTCATGATCACTAGTATGTAACCATGCCTTAAAGCTATGAATAAAATCCATTACTCCTTCACCTCTCTTAAAAGAAAAATGTTTTAATTCAAAAGAACAAGAAGTACATAAATTTCGAATTTATTATTGAATTTAATTTAATTATATTGATGTGGTGACAATACTTTTTGTTTTCTGAATGAATGATTGAACAGTGCATATGTCTTTTGATCTTGTTGTTATGAATGTTAAAATTATTGGCTCTTGAAAGAATGATGAACAAAGAGAAATGTTATTGATGATCTGAAAAATCATGAAATTGATTCTTGAAGCAAGAAAAAGCAGTGAAAAAAAAATGGCTAAAAAGAGTATATAGAAAAAGAAGGAGCAGTAGAAAAAGCCAATAGCCCTTAAAACCAAAAGGCAAGGGTAAAAAGGATCCAAGGCTTTAAGCATTAATGGATAGGAGGGCCCAAGGAATAAAATCCAGGCCTAAGCGGCTAAATCAAGCTGTCCCTAACCATGTGCTTGTGTCATGAAGGTCCAAGTGAAAAGCTTGAGACTAAGTGGTTAAAGTCGTGATCCAAGGCAAAAGAGTGTGCTTAAGAGCTCTGGACACCACTAACTGGGACTTTAGCAAAGCTAAGTCACAATCTGAAAAGGTTCACCCAGTTATGTGTCTGTGGCATTTATGTATCCGGTGGTAATACTGGAAAACAAAATGCTTAGGGCCACGGCCAAGACTCATAAAAGTAGCTGTGTTCAAGAATCAACATGCTTAACTAGGAGAATCAATAACACTATCCAAAATTCTAAGTTCCTAGAGAAGCCAATCATTCTGAACTTCAAAGGAAAAGTGAGATGCCAAAACTGTTCAGAAGCAAAAAGCTACAAGTCCCGCTCATCTAATTATAATTAATATTCATTGATATTTCTGAATTTATAGTATATTCTCTTCTTTTTATCCTAATTGATTTTCAGTTGCTTAGGGACAAGCAACAATTTAAGTTTGGTGTTGTGATGAGCGGATAATTTATACGCTTTTTGGCATTGTTTTTAGGTAGTTTTTAGTAAGTTCAAGCTACTTTTGGGGATGTTTTCATTAGTTTTTATGTTAAATTCACATTTCTGGACTTTACTATGAGTTTGTGTGTTTTTCTATGATTTCAGGTAAATTCTGACTGAAATTGAGGGATTTGAGCAAAACTCTGAAAAAAGGCTGACAAAAGGACTGCTGATGCTGTTGGAATCTGACCTCCCTGCACTCGAAATGGATTTTCTGGAGCTACAGAACTCCAATTGGCGCGCTCTCAACGGCTTTGGAAAGTAGACATCCAGGGCTTTCCAGCAATATATAATAGTCCATAATTTATTCGAAGAATGACGACGTAACTTGGCGTTGAACGCCAAGTACATGCTGCTGTCTGGAGTTAAACGCCAGAAAAATGTCATGATCCGGAGTTGAACGCCAGAAACACGTCATAACTCAGAGTTCAACTCCAAGAGAAGCCTCAGCTCGTGGATTGATCAAGCTCAGCCCAAACATACACCAAGTGGGCCCCGGAAGTGGATTTATGCATCAATTACTTACTCATGTAAACCCTAGGAGCTAGTTTATTATAAATAGGATGATTTACTATCATATTATTATCCTGGATGGTATTTTGAATCCTGTGATCACGTTTTGGGGGCTGGCCATTCGGCCATGCCTGAACCTTTTACTTATGTATTTTCAACGGTGGAGTTTCTGCACACCATAGATTAAGGGTGTGGAGCTCTGCTGTACCTCAAGTATTAATGAAGTTCTATTTTCTTTTATTCAAGTCTCTCTTATTCTTATTCCAAGATATTCATTCGTACCCAAGAACATGATGAATGTGATGAGTAAATAACCCTCATTATCATTCTCACTTATGAATGCGCGTGATTGACAACCACTTCCGTTCTACATGCAATAGAGCTTGAATGTGTATCTCTTAGATTCCCCAACAGAATCTTCGTGGTATAAGCTAGATAGATGGCGGCATTTATGAGGATCCGGAAAGTCTCACCTTGTCTGTGGTATTCCGAGTAGGATCCTGGGAATCCGGAAAGTCTAACCTTGTCTGTGGTATTCCGAGTAGGATTCCGGTAATGAATGACTGTGACGTGCTTCAGACTTGCAAGTGCTGGGCGTGATGACAAACGCAAAAGAATCAAGTGATTCTATTCCAGTAGGAGCAGGAACCAACCAGTGATTAGCCGTGCTGTGACAGAGTGCGTGAACGTAGTTTTCACTGCGAGGATGGGATGTAGCCATCAACCATGGGTGATGCCTCCAGACGATTAGCCATGCGAGTGACAGCCGCAGAGGACCATTTTCCCGAGAGGATTGAAAGTAGCCACCGCTGATGGTGAACCCCTATACACAGCTTGCCATGGAAAGGAGTAAGAAGGATTGAGTTGAAGCAGTAGGAGAGCAGGCGTCCTTGAGCCATACAGCATCTTCATATACTTAACTGAAATTCCTACCAATGAATCTACATAAGTATTCTATCCCTTTTATTATTTCTTCTTTTTATTATTAATTTTCGAAACCCATCACTTTTTAAATTGCCTAACTGAGATTTACAAGGTGACCATAGCTTGCTTCATACCAACAATCTCTGTGGGATCGACCCTTTGATGGGTATTATTTTTGGTTGAAAACTGAATTTCTTCCAAAAACACACCAATCTAACCGGCAAGTGCACCGGGTCGCATCAAGTAATAAAAACTCACGGGTGTGAGGTCGATCCCACAGGGATTGAAGGATTGAGCAATTTTAGTTTAGTGGTTGAATTAGTCAAGCGAATCAAGATTTGGTTGATTGAGTTGCAGAATTTAAATTGCATTGAAAGTAAAGAGAACAAGAATTAAAGTGCTGAAACTTAAAGAACAAGAAATTAAATGGCAGAAACTTAGATTGCAAGAAATGTAAATTGCAAGAATCTTAAATTGCAAGAATGGTAAATGACTTGAAATGTAAAGGGAATTGGGACTTGGAATTGCAAGAATTAAACAAGGAGAATTTAAATTGCATTAAACAGAAGAGTAAATGAGCAATGGGTGAAACAGATTCGAAACAGGAAATTTAATGAACAATTAAAGTAAGAAGCAGAGAATTGAAATGGGAAATTGGATCTCAGGACCCAGAGACTAGAAAACTGAGTCTAGATCTCAATGCCTTCCTAGATCCAACAAGAACAATAGCAAGGAATTGTAAATTGCAACAGAATTAGATGAAGAAGCAAGTAATTGGAATTGAAAATTAAATTGCAGTGAAAATCAAAAGTGAGATCTAAGGTGAGATTGAAACAGAATTCCTTCAATTCTCCAACCCAAGATCCAAGACAAATGTAATTGAAATTGAAAGCAATTAAAACTCAGAAATTCAAGATCATTCAAGCTCCCAAAACCATAAGAAAACTCTCTGAAAACTCAAAAGGAAGCTCCCAAAACCATAAGAAAACTCTCTGAAAACTCCAAAAGGAAGCTCTCCGAATAAATTGAATCTAAGCCTATTTATACACTTTCTTCAATTGATCTTCAAGCCTTGAGTTGGGCCTTTGCTCTTGGTGGAATTGGGTTGAAAGAGGCCTTGGTTGATTGCTCTTGAAGTTTGGAGAGAGACCCAAATGAATCAATTGAACCGAATGTGAGTTTTGTAAAGTTGGGTTTTTAAAGTTAGCCTCAAAGTTAGGGGCTAACTTCATGGCTAACTTTTTTTAGCAGCAAACCCCATTCTCTGCACTTCACGTTTGGGCCAACGTTAGGGGCTAACTTTGACCCTAACGTTGGCCTTGCTTTGAGTTGGATTGGCGCCAACGTTAGCCTCCAAGTTAGGGGCTAACGTTGGCGCTAACGTTGCACACCCTGGAGAACAAAATTTCATGCCAACGTTAGCCTCCAAGTTAGGGGCTAACGTTGGTGCTAACGTGGCTAACCCCTGGGAGCAATTTCTCATGCCAACGTTAGCCTCCAAGTTAGGGGCTAACGTTGGCGCTAACGTGGCTAACCCCTGGGAGCAATTTTAGTTCCCAACGTTAGCCTCCAAGTTAGGGGCTAACGTTGGGGCTAACTTCAATTCCAACTTCATTTGTTCCTGGTTCAATCTCCCTTGATTCATTGTCTCATCTTAGCTTCTAGCCATTCCTTCTCACTTCAATCCTTTTCCAAGCTTTCTTCACCTATCATAAATCAACCAAACACATCAAAGCTATGCTTGAAATCATGAGATGATCATTCTATCCTAATATGCACCAATTATGGCATCAAACCTCATGAATTTGCATTAAATCATATATGGTTGGTTTAATCAAAGGAAGCATGAAAATCTACCTAACTTAGCTTGCTTAAGCCTCAAGAAAGTGCATAATCTAAGTGAAATTAAAAGAAAAAGACTAGTGAAACTAGGCTAAGATGACTTGTCATCACAACACCAAACTTAAAGCTTGCTTGTCCCCAAGCAAGAAATGACTTATTAAGAAGAAAGAATGAAGTGGAAGAGAATGTTCATGCTAGCAGAAAGTTATTTGGAAGTTCATGGGATTTTGTGTGGGTATGCAATACTCACTCCTTATTGATTCTTAGGCTTGGAAAGTCTCCTTCAAGTTTCAAGCACCCTACTGCTATGCCCTCTCATTATTTCTTTATCCTTGGCTATTTACTTTGTTCAAAGCTTTATTTGAGTGTCATGTGTAACAAGTTCATTTTCTTTTCTGCATACTTGACACATTATTCACCATGGACACTTGGCTCACCTTTCCTCTTAAACATTGATGCCCAGCACCTTTTGTTTTGGTTACTAAATGCCTTGTAGTTAGGTTGCTCTTGATAGTGGATTTTCAGCTGATGATCCCGGATTAGTTAATCCAAGTCACCGAGTGTTGAAGCACTCCAAAGAGCTTAATAGTCCAAGCAGATCCTAATACACAGACACCACAGGCATATATTTGTGGAGGTTCAAGCTATTGGTGTCTAGCTTTGTTTCCTTTTTTTTTTTTTTCTTTGGTTCTGCCATCTTTTGGCTATTTCTTTTCTTTCTTTCTTTTTGTTTTTCTTTTGAACCAAGGATTTTCTTTATTGAGATTCATAGACAGCAAGTCACTCTTTGCTTCGAAAAAGACATCCTAGCCCTTTATTCACTAAAGTGAGTTTTTATACAATCACACACATACCACCACTTACTATTATTCTACTTCTTTCTAACAATGACTATCTCATGCCACATTCAAACATTTCTTTTATTGAATTAAAGATGCAGGGGACAGATATGCTCTTAGTTAAGTGAAAGCAAACACACAAGCACAACCTTAAACTAGCTTACTTATTTTAAGGTAAACATACATAATGCAAAGACTATTAAAATGACAACTTAAGGATGCAAGGACACTTCAACAGATAGAATGCATGCTTTTTCTTTGTAGTGATGAATAAGGAGCAAGTCCACCTTTTATTTGTCATGCTTTTTCTTTCTTCTCTCATATACTTGGTTGTTGGAGTTCCCTGTGTCCTTGTTTGTTGTCTGTTGGCCCCGCCAAAACCCAGCTTTGTTCATCGTCTCCTCCACTCTATCTTCAAGCATCATGGCTTTACTTACTTCTATTTCACTTTTCTCTTTGAAGTACTCGTCAAATGTTGGGAACGCTGGCTCCATGTTGTGCAGATGATCTCTAATATAGTTCAGTTTGATTTGACTGTTAATATTGTAATCTGCTTGGACCTCATACCTTGCATCTTTGAGGGCTGCAGACTCATTGAGAGCTCTCAAGGTTTCAGCCTGCGTTTGTACTAACTTCCCAAATGCCTCATAAGATTGAAAGGCATGCTCCTCTTGCATTGCAATAAATTTTGACTCAAACTCATTTTGTCGGTTCATCATTGCCAGCTGCCATTCTTTTTGTTCTTGGTGATGCTTCAAGTATTGTGAATGGTACATTTCTTGCCTTTCTTGAATTCTTATGTATTGGTGTGACAGTCTTCCAATTGCTTCTTGCATTTGAGTCATATCCATATTGCCATGTGGGACAAAGTGTGGCTGTTCCTCCTCCTCTTGTGATTCTTCTTCTGGTTGTGGCTCATCTTCTTGTTGTGGCTCATCTTCTTCCATTGCTTCTTCTCTTGCCTTCTTGGTCTTCGGCCATGGTGTTCTTCAAGAGTCGTTGTCATTCTTTCAATGGTTATGGGTAAGCCTTGGCTTACCCACTTTGGATTTTCATCTTCCAGTGGTACTTTAGCCTTCACACATAGCCTCCAAATGGTACTCGGATAGTACAACCAAGATCCGGACGCATTCTTCTCAGCAATCCGTTGGATATCTTTTGCAAGGATCTCATGGACTTTGATCTCTCCTCCTACCATGATGCAATGCAACATCAAAGCTCTCTCCTTGTTAACTTCTGAGGTGTTTACTCTGCCCAGAATTGATCTTTTCATCAGCTCATACCATCCTTTGGCTTCCGGGATGAGGTCACATCTCTTCAAATACTTATATCGGTTCTTCCCAGATCCTTCCCATTCGGAATTCTCTACACAAATATCTCTAGCAATCTCATCATAATCCTGATCCTCATTCAACCTTTGTTGATATCCTGGTTCATTAAAGCGGACTGACTTTAGCCCAAGACTTTCTTGATTGCATTTGGGCTAAAATCTACTTCCACTCCCCGCACATAGCTCTTGTATGTAGGTGGTTCACGCAAGTCAAGTCTTGGGACGTTGGCATAGAATTCTCTTACAATATTGGCATTGATTCGGGTATCTGGTGATGTAAGCTCCTCCCACCTTCTCTTTTGGATTTTGTTCTTCATTTCTTGACATTCATTATCCGGAAATAAGAGTGGAATTTCTGGATAGATCTTCTTGTCATTCATCCACTCCATTTGAAATTGATGGTATGAAGATTTGAATTTCCATCGGTCATATTCACGGGTGCTCTCCTCCATCATAGGTTCTTTTCCTTTTCTTCGTTTGGTTCTTGATGAGGAGGCCATGATCACTTAGTTGGTGGAGTTTTGTAAGGTTAGATGGGGTGTGAAGAGTGTTGGAGAGTTTGATGTGAGTTTGGAGCACAAAGAGATGAGACCGAATTGGTTGGGGTGAGAATTGATGAAGAAGTGTAGCTTATGATGAAGGATGAAAGAATTGAGGTTTCAATGCCACAAGGATTCGGTTATGTGCATGGCTAAAGGTGGTGAGCTTTTTAAATGAGCAATGAAAGGCTAGGATGCAATTGGACTTAAGGGAATCAAAGGTATGCATGAAAAGGTGAATGAAGACAAAATATACTCCTTGCCTTGCCTTTGCCGTGACCAACTTATGAGGAGTGGCAGATTCTCTTTTTGATGTGATGATATTTTGTCCTCATGCTATGCTTTTCCTTTGTCTTGTCTCTTTCATTGAAGATTCTTTGACTACCTAATCATCACAACAAGACAACACACATTAGCTCATTTAACCGTGGCTAGAGTTATTCTTTTTATAAAAAATTGTGAACCATCAATCCTTACACTATTTGAACCGTGACACTCTCTTAGGAGAACACCAAACTTAATGTTTGGTCATGTGCAAAGAAAATGAGTTTCTTCCTCCAATTAGTGTAATTCACATGTCAAATGTTCATAAGGATTGTTTTTGGTTCACTTTCCTTTTCTCCCCTTTTTTTCATGAAGGATCAATTGTGTTTCTTAAATTGGTGCATCAAAGTTTGATGGACACCAAACTTGTTTCTTGACAAAAGGTGCTTCACAATTGATGCCCTCATTACCGAAAAGGATTTTTCTATTTATAAGATTTTGGAAAATAACACTTGTATGATTGTTGATGCATGAACTCCTAATTTTCATGAAGTTATATGAACACTGATGAGCGGATAATTTGTATACTTTTTGGCATTGTTTTTAGTATGTTTTTGATATCTTTTAGTTAGATTTTAGTATATTTTTATTAGTTTTTATTTAAAATTCACTTTTCTGGACTTTACTATGAGTTTGTGTGTTTTTCTGTGATTTCAGGTATTTTCTGGCTGAAATTGAGGGACTTGAGCAAAAATCTGATTCAGAGACCAAAAAGGACTGCAGATGCTGTTGGATTCTGACCTCCCTGCACTCGAAGTGGATTTTCTGGAGCTACAGAAGCCCAATTGGCGCGCTCTCAACGGCGTTGGAAAGTAGACATCCAGGGCTTTCCAGCAATATATAATAGTCCATACTTTATCCAAGATTTGATGGCCCAAACCCGCGAAGCAATCCGGCCTCAGAAATTCCAGCGTTAACGCCGGAACAGGATTAAAAGTTGGAGTTAAACGCCCAAACTGGCATGGGAGCTGGCGTTTAACTCCAGAAAACGTCTCTACACGAATTTCCTTGATTGCTCAGCCCAAGCACACACCAAGTGGGCCCGGAAGTGGATTTTTATGTCATTTACTGATCTATGTAATAGTTTTCTATAAGTAGGACCTTTTACTATTGTATGAGAGAGTCGAAGAGACGACATCTGAGTAGCTATCTTTGTTTTATGCTATCTTAGACCTTTGGGAGGCTGGCCATTCGGCCATACCTAACCTTTGTTCTTATGTATTTTCAACGGTGGAGTTTCTACACACCATAGATTAAGGGTGTGGAGCTCTGCTGTACCTCGAGTATTAATGCAATTACTATTGTTCTTCCATTCAACTCCGCTTGTTCTTTATCTAAGATATCACTTGTTCTTCAACCTATGAACAAGATGACTGACAACCATTCTTGTTCTACAAGCATTCAAGGCTTTAGTGAATATCTCTTGGATTTCTGATTGCATGATGCATGGTTGATCGCCTGACAACCGAGTGCTCGTCTGACAAACGAGCCAGCCATTCCATGAGATCAGAGTCTTCGTGGTATAGGCAAGAACTGATGGCGGCATTCAAGAGAATCCGGAAGGTCTAACCTTGTCTGTGGTGTTCTGAGTAGGATTCAATGACTGAATGACTGTGACGTGCTTCAAACCTGTAACCTACTGGGCGTTAGTGACAGACGCAAAAGAGTGATTCTATTCC
This sequence comes from Arachis stenosperma, assembly GCF_014773155.1. Classification (NCBI taxonomy): domain Eukaryota; kingdom Viridiplantae; phylum Streptophyta; class Magnoliopsida; order Fabales; family Fabaceae; genus Arachis; species Arachis stenosperma. The sequence goes on from NC_080385.1 coordinate 45,929,091, forward strand.
GGTAGGGGAGGGAACCAAACCGGTGATTGGCGGCACTGTGACAGAGTGCTCTGCATTAGCTTTCACTGCGCGGATGGGAGGTAGCTGCTGACAACAGTGAGACCCTACACAAGTTTGCCATGGAAAGGAGTAAGAAGGATTGGATGAAGACTGTAGGAAAGCAGAGAGACGGAAGGGAAGGCATCTTCATACACTTGTCTGAAGCTCATACACCAATGATATACATAAGTATCTCTATCTTTACCTTTTCTGTTATTTTCGTTCATCATCATCATATACATTTGAGTCTGCCTGACTAAGATTTACAAGATGACCATAGCTTGCTTCAATACTAACAATCTCCGTGGGATCGACCCTTACTCACGTAAGGTTTTATTACTTGGACGACCCAGTACACTTGCTGGTTAGTTGTGCGAAGTTGTGTAATGCCATGGTATTAGGCGCACCAAGTTCTTGGAGCCATTACCGGGGATTATTTGAGTTGTGAAAAAGTATTGTTCACAATTTCGCGCACCAAGTTTTTGGCGCCGTTGCCGGGGATTGTTCATGTTTTGAGCAAGCTTGTGGTAACATCAGATGCCAAGATCCGGCAACAACATCAAGTTCTTGGTGTTATTGCCCGGGATTGTTTAGGCTGGACAACTGACGGTTCATCTTGTTGCTTAGATTAGGTATTTTTTTTCGAAATTCTTGAAGGTGAATTCTAGAGTTTCATGATGATTTGTTGAAATCTGGCTGGCTGAGAAGCCATGTCTAATCTGATTGGACCGAGGTTTCAACTTATCACCACAAGAGCTTGTTGATTTCGTATCAATCTTGCTCTTGGAGCAGTGATTTGCTAAGATTTGGCTGACCTTTGGTCATGTCTAGTGTTTTGGACCGAAGCTTTCCTTGGAAGCTTGGCTGGCTGTGAAGCCATGTCTAATTCCTGGACCGGAGTCTTAGACTAGCATTGCACTGATTCCTGGAATTCTCATTAAGAATTTTGATGCCTTTCTCCACTTAATTTTCGAAAAACACAAAAAAATTTATAAAACCATAAAAAGACCAAAAAGATTTTATGTTTCTTGTTTGAGTCTAGAGTCTCATCTTAAGTTTAGTGTCAAATGCATGTTTTTGTTATAATTTTCGAATTCATGCATATATTTCTTGTTTTGATCTTTGAATTCTATTGACTTGAAGTATTTTGTGTGTCTCGTATGCATTCTCATATTGTTAGTGTCAGTAGTGCACAAACTGCTAAGTTTGGTGTCTTGCATGCATTGTTATTTGATTCTTGTTGCATTTTGATTAATAGAAAAATCCAAAAAATATTTTTAATTGAGTCTTTTCAAGTCAATGATACAAGGAATTGAAGATTCAGAACCAACTGCAGAGGAATTATACAGAAAAAGCTGAGCATTCAAAAATGCCCAGTGAAGAAGGCAGACTGGCGTTTAAACGCCAGCCAGGGCACCTGGTTGGGCGTTTAACGCCCAAAAGGGGTGCATTTTGGGCGTTAAACGCCAGAATGTATACCATTCTGGGCGTTTAACGCCAGGATGGTGCCAGGGGGAAGATTTTGTTTTCAAAATCAATTTTTCTTAGTTTTTCAAATCAAATCTTTTCAAATCAAATCTTTTCAATCAAATGTTTTCAAATTCAATTTCTTTCCTTTTAAAAAGATACTTACCAACAATTAATGATTTGATTGAACATCACAAGATTGTTGCCTTTTCTGTTGAGAGAGGTTTAAATGTTTCAATCATATCTTTTCTTGTTAGGCAAGTCATCAATTTTCAAAATCATATCTTTTCAAATTGTTTTCAAATCATATCTTTTAAAAATGTTTTCAAATCATATCTTCTCAATCACATCTTTGTTAAACCCATAACTTTTCAATTAAATCTTTTTAACCACATCTTTTTCAAAATAGTTCTCAATCAAATCTTTTTAATTTCTAATTTCAAAATCTTTTTCAAAAATCACTTTATCTCTTTTCCACTTTGATTTTTCGAAAATCAATTAACATTTTTCAAAATGTTTTCAAATTTTTTTAATTGAATTTTCGAAAATTCTCTTCCCTCCTTCCCACATCCTTCTATTTATGGAGTACTACTCCTTCTAAATGCACAATTCGAATTTTATCTATTAAAATTCGAATTCTCCTTCTCCTTCTTCTTACTATTTCTCTTTTCCTCTGACATTTCAAGGAATCTCTATACTGTGACATAGAGGATTCCACATTCTCTTCTTCTTTTTCTATTTCTTATGAGCAGAAGCAGAGACAAAGGCATTCTTGTTGAAGCTGATCCTGAACCTGAAAGGACCTTGAAGAGAAAGCTAAGAGAAGCCAAAGCACAACTCTCTTTAGAGGGCTTGACAGAATTCTTCAAGGGAGAAGACATGGCAGCCGAAAACAACAACAATGCCAACAATGCAAGGAAGGTGCTTGGTGACTTTACTGCACCTACTCCTGATTTCTATGGGAGAAGCATCTCAATCCCTGCCATTGGAGCAAACAACTTTGAGCTTAAGCCTCAATTAGTTTCTCTAATGCAACAGAATTGCAAGTTCCATGGACTTCCAATGGAAGATCCTCATCAGTTCTTAGCTGAGTTCTTGCAAATCTGTGACACAGTCAAGACTAATGGGGTTGACCCTGAGGTCTATAGGCTGATGCTATTCCCTTTTGCTGTAAGAGACAGGGCTAGAATATGGTTGGATTCTCAACCTAAAGAAAGCCTGGACTCTTGGGAAAAGCTAGTCAATGCCTTCTTGGCAAAATTCTTTCCACCACAAAGATGGAGTAAGCTTAGAGTGGAAGTCCAAACCTTTAGACAAAAGGATGGAGAATCCCTCTATGAAGCTTGGGAAAGATACAAACAATTAATCAGGAGATGTCCTTCAGACATGCTTTCTGAATGGAGCATCATAGGAATTTTCTATGATGGTCTCTCTGAACTATCCAAGATGTCTTTGGATAGCTCTGCAGGAGGATCTCTTCATTTGAAGAAGACGCCTGCAGAAGCTCAAGAACTGATTGAAATGGTTGCAAATAACCAATTCATGTACACTTCTGAAAGGAATCCTGTGAACAATGGGACTGGTCAGAAGAAAGGAGTTCTTGAGATTGATGCTCTGAATGCCATATTGGCTCAGAACAAAATATTGACTCAACAAGTCAATTTGATTTCTCAAAGTCTGTCTGGAATGCAAAATGCACCAAACAGTACTAAGGATGCTTCATCTGAGGAAGAAGCCTATGATCCTGAGAACCCTTCCATGGAAGAGGTGAATTACCTAGGAGAACCCTATGGTAATACCTATAATTCTTCATGGAGAAATCACCCAAACCTCTCATGGAAGAATCAAGAGAGACCTCAACAAGGTTTCAATAATAATGGTGGAAGAAACAGGCTTAGCAATAGCAAGCCTTTTCCATCATCTTCTCAGCAACAGACAGAGAGTTCTAAGCAGAATAATTCTGACTTAGCAACCATGGTCTCTGATCTAATAAAGACCACTCAAAGTTTCATGAATGAAACAAGATCCTCCATTAGAAACTTGGAAGGACAAGTGGGTCAGCTGAGCAAGAAAATTACTGAACTTCCTCCAAGCACTCTCCCAAGTAACACTGAAGAAAATCCAAAAGGAGAGTGCAAAGCCATCAATATGGCCGAATTCTGGGAGGAAGAAGAGGCAGTGAACGCCACTAAGGAAGACCTCAATGGGCGTGCACTGGCCTCCAGTGAGTTCCCCAATGAGGAACCTTGGGAATCTGAGGCTCAAACTGAGACCATAGAGATTCCCTTGGACTTACTACTGCCTTTCATGAGCTCTGATGAGTATTCTTCCTCTGAAGAGGATGAGTATGTCACTAAAGAGCAAGTTGCTAAATACCTTGGAGCAATCATGGAGCTAAATGACAAGTTATTTGGAAATGAGACTTGGGAAGATGAACCTCCCTTGCTCACCAAAGAACTGGATAACTTGTCTAGGCAGAAACTGCCTCAAAAGAGGCAGGATCCTGGGAAGTTTTCTATACCTTGTACCATAGGCACCATGACCTTCAAGAAGGCCTTGTGTGACTTAGGGTCAAGTGTGAACCTCATGCCCCTCTCTGTAATGGAGAAATTAGGGATCTTTGGGGTGCAAGCTGCAAAAATCTCACTAGAGATGGCAGACAACTCAAGAAAACAAGCCTATGGACTTGTAGAGGATGTTCTGGTTAAGGTTGAAGACCATTACATCCCTACTGATTTCATAGTCCTAGAGACTGGGAAGTGCATGGATGAATCCATTCCTAGCCACAGCAAAGGCTGTGATTGATGTTGATGGAGGAGAGTTGATCATTCAAGTGAATGAAGAATCCATGGTGTTTAAGGCCCAAGGATATCCCTCTATCATCATGGAGAAGAAGCATGAAGAGCTTCTCTCAAAACAGAGCCAAGCAGAGCCCCCACAGTCAAACTCTAAGTTTGGTGTTGGGAGGCCACAACCAAACTCTAAGTTTGGTGTTGAACCCCCACATTCAAACTCTAAGTTTGGTGTTGGGAAGGTCCAACACGGTTCTGAGCATTTCTGAGGCTCCATGAGAGACCTCTGTCAAGCTAGTGACAGTAAAGAAGCGCTTGTTGGGAGGCAACCCAATGATTTATAATTAATTATTTTCTTTTGTTATTTTATCTTTTTTGTAGGTTGATGATCATAAGAAGTCATAAAAATAATGAAAAAAGCAAAAACAGAATGAAAAACAGGAAGAAAAACAGCACACCCTGGAGGAAGATGCTGCTGGCGTTCAAACGCCAGTCAGCCTAGCAGATGGGCGTTTAACGCCCAGTCTGGCACCTTTCTGGGCGTTTAACGCCAGAAAGGGGCACCAAACTGGCGTTAAACGCCAGTAAAGGTATAAAACCTGGCGTTAACGCCAGGAATGGGCATCAGCCCGGCGTTTAACGCCAGAATTGGCCCAAAACGTGGATTTTGGTGCCAATTGGTGCAGGGATGCCTTTTCCTTGACACTACAGGATCTGTGGACCCCACAGGACCCTACTACAGGATCTGTGGAACCCACAGGACCCTACAATCACTCTCTCTTCTTCCCCCATTCACCAATCACCTCAACACCTCTTCCCCAAAAACCCCTCACCTATCAAATCCCATCTTTCTCTTCACCACTCACATCCATCCTTCATAAAACCCCACCAACCTCACACTTCAAATTCAAACCACTTTCCCCCAAACCCACCCTCAAATGACCGAACTTTCATCCCCCTCTCTCCTATATAAACCCCTCTTTACACCCTTCATTTCCACACAACCTAAACACCACTTCTTCCACCTTTGGCCGAATACACCTCCATCTCCCTCTTCCTCATTTCTTCTTCTTCTACTTCCTTCTTTCTTCTTTTGCTCGAGGACGAGCAAACATTTTAAGTTTGGTGTGGTAAAAGCGTTGCTTTTTCGTTTTTCCATAACCATTATGGCATCCAAGGCCGGAGAAACCTCTAAAAAGAGGAAAGTGGAAGGCAAAGGCTTCCACCTCCGAGTCATGGGAGATGGATAGATTCCTCTCAAAGGTGCATCAAGACCACTTCTATGAAGTTGTGGCCTTGAAGAAGGTGATCCCCGAAGTCCCTTTTTCACTCAAAAAGGGTGAATATCCGGAGATCCGCCATGAGATCCGAAGAAGAGGTTGGGAAGTACTTACCAACCCCATTCAACAAGTCGGAATCTTGATGGTTCAAGAGTTCTATGCCAATGCATGGATCACCAAGAACCATGACCAAAGTGTGAATCCGAATCCAAAGAATTATCTTACTATGGTTCGGGGAAATACTTGGATTTAGTCCGGAGAGTGTGAGGATGGCGTTCAACTTGCCCATGATGCAAGGAGATGAGCATCCTTACACTAGAAGGGTCAACTTTGATCAAGGTTGGACCAAGTCCTCACAGTCATATGTGAAGAGGGCGCACAATGGAGGCAAGACTCAAGAGGAAAGCCGGTTCAATTAAGAAGGCATGACCTCAAGCCCGTGGCTAGAGGATGGTTAGAGTTCATACAACGCTCAATCATTCCCACTAGCAACCGGTCCGAAGTGACCATAGACCGGGCCATCATGATCCATAGTATCATGATTAGAGAAGAAATAGAAGTTCATGAGGTTATAGCTCAAGAACTCTATAAAGTGGCGGACAAGACCTCCACTTTGGCAAGATTAGCCTTTCCTCACCTCATTTGTCACCTCTGTTATTCAGTTGGAGTTGACATAGAGGGAGACACCCCCATTGATGAGGACAAGCCCATCACTAAACAAAGGATGGAGTACACAAGGGAGCCCTCTCATCATGAGATCCCTGAGACACCTCAAGGGATGCATTTTCCTCCATACAACTATTGGGAGCAACTGAACACCTCCCTAGGAGAGTTGAGTTCCAACATGGGACAACTAAGGGTGGAGCACCAAGAACACTCCATCATCCTTCATGAGATTAGAGAAGATCAAAGAATCATGAGGGAGGAGCAACAAAGACAAGGAAGAGACATTGAGGAGCTCAAGCACTCCATAGGACCTTCAAAAGCAAGGAAGAGCCGCCATCACTAAGGTGGACCCATTCCTTGATTTCCTTGTTCTTTATCTCTCTGTTTTTCGAATTCTATGCTTTATGTTATCCATGTTTGTGTCTTATGATCATTAGTGTCTTAGTGTCTATGCCTTAAAGTTATGAATGTCCTATGAATCCATCACCTTTCTTGAATAAAAATGTGCTTAATTGAAAAAGGAAGAATTGCATGAATTTTGAATTTTATAATAGTTTAATTATTTTGATGTGGTGGCAATATTTTTGTTCTCTGAATGTATGCTTAAACAGTGCATATGTATCTTGAATTTGTGGTTCATGAATGTTGGCTCTTGAAAGAATGATGAAAAAGGAGACATGTTACTGAGGATCTGAAAATCAATAAAATGATTCTTGAAGCAAGAAAAAGCTATTCAAAAAAAAAAAAAAAAAAAATTCGAAAAAAAAAAAAAAAAAAAAAAAAGAGAAAGAAAAAGAAAGAATAAGAGTTGTGATCCAAGGTAAATAAGAGTGTGCTTAAGAACCCTGGACACCTCTAATTGGGGACTTTAGCAAAGCTGAGTCACAATCTGAAAAGGTTCACCCAATTATGTGTCTGTGGCATGTATGTATCCGGTGGTAATACTGGAAGACAGAGTGCTTTGGGCCACAGCCAAGACTCAATAAATAGCTATGTTCAAGAATCATCATACTTCACTAGAGAATCATTAACACTATCTGGACTCTGAGTTCCTAAAGAAGCCAACCATTCTGGATTTCAAAGGAGAGATTGAGATGCCAAAACTGTTCAGAAGCAAAAAGTTAAAAGCCCCGCTCATCTAATTAATACTGATCTTCACAGATGTTTTTGGAATTCGTTGCATATTCTCTTCTTTTTATCTTATTTGATTTTCAGTTGCTTGAGGACAAGCAACAATTTAAGTTTGGTGTTGTGATGAGCGGATAATTTGTATACTTTTTGGCATTGTTTTTAGTATGTTTTTGATATCTTTTAGTTAGATTTTAGTATATTTTTATTAGTTTTTATTTAAAATTCACTTTTCTGGACTTTACTATGAGTTTGTGTGTTTTTCTGTGATTTCAGGTATTTTCTGGCTGAAATTGAGGGACTTGAGCAAAAATCTGATTCAGAGACCAAAAAGGACTGCAGATGCTGTTGGATTCTGACCTCCCTGCACTCGAAGTGGATTTTCTGGAGCTACAGAAGCCCAATTGGCGCGCTCTCAACGGCGTTGGAAAGTAGACATCCAGGGCTTTCCAGCAATATATAATAGTCCATACTTTATCCAAGATTTGATGGCCCAAACCCGCGAAGCAATCCGGCCTCAGAAATTCCAGCGTTAAACGCCGGAACAGGATTAAAAGTTGGAGTTAAACGCCCAAACTGGCATGGGAGCTGGCGTTTAACTCCAGAAAACGTCTCTACACGAATTTCCTTGATTGCTCAGCCCAAGCACACACCAAGTGGGCCCGGAAGTGGATTTTTATGTCATTTACTGATCTATGTAATAGTTTTCTATAAGTAGGACCTTTTACTATTGTATGAGAGAGTCGAAGAGACGACATCTGAGTAGCTATCTTTGTTTTATGCTATCTTAGACCTTTGGGAGGCTGGCCATTCGGCCATACCTAACCTTTGTTCTTATGTATTTTCAACGGTGGAGTTTCTACACACCATAGATTAAGGGTGTGGAGCTCTGCTGTACCTCGAGTATTAATGCAATTACTATTGTTCTTCCATTCAACTCCGCTTGTTCTTTATCTAAGATATCACTTGTTCTTCAACCTATGAACAAGATGACTGACAACCATTCTTGTTCTACAAGCATTCAAGGCTTTAGTGAATATCTCTTGGATTTCTGATTGCATGATGCATGGTTGATCGCCTGACAACCGAGTGCTCGTCTGACAAACGAGCCAGCCATTCCATGAGATCAGAGTCTTCGTGGTATAGGCAAGAACTGATGGCGGCATTCAAGAGAATCCGGAAGGTCTAACCTTGTCTGTGGTGTTCTGAGTAGGATTCAATGACTGAATGACTGTGACGTGCTTCAAACCTGTAACCTACTGGGCGTTAGTGACAGACGCAAAAGAGTGATTCTATTCCGGTAGGGGAGGGAACCAAACCGGTGATTGGCGGCACTGTGACAGAGTGCTCTGCATTAGCTTTCACTGCGCGGATGGGAGGTAGCTGCTGACAATAGTGAGACCCTACACAAGTTTGCCATGGAAAGGAGTAAGAAGGATTGGATGAAGACTGTAGGAAAGCAGAGAGACGGAAGGGAAGGCATCTTCATACACTTGTCTGAAGCTCATACACCAATGATATACATAAGTATCTCTATCTTTACCTTTTCTGTTATTTTCGTTCATCATCATCATATACATTTGAGTCTGCCTGACTAAGATTTACAAGATGACCATAGCTTGCTTCAATACTAACAATCTCCGTGGGATCGACCCTTACTCACGTAAGGTTTTATTACTTGGACGACCCAGTACACTTGCTGGTTAGTTGTGCGAAGTTGTGTAATGCCATGGTATTAGGCGCACCAAGTTCTTGGAGCCATTACCGGGGATTATTTGAGTTGTGAAAAAGTATTGTTCACAATTTCGCGCACCAAACACCAAACTTAGTGTTTGGCTATATGCTCTATCAAGGCACTTTAAGCATGTAAAATGGAATTATTGCTTGAAAGCATACCAACTTTAGATAGTGCATGCAGTTGATGAACCTGTTCATGAAAGGAAAGAGTTCATGCTCAAATGATCATAACTTATTGAATTTAAAATGACATGAATTTTAAAACATGGGTTGCCTCCCATGAAGCGCTCTTTTATTGTCATTAGCTTGACATTGAGGCTCTCTTTTATGGTGGTTGGTGCTTGTAGGGCCTCAATTTGTCTCCCCTGACTGTGATCTTCTTCCTTATTTTCTGATGTTCAATCTCTGCATGCTCTAATGAAAGTATGTTGCTGACAGTGTAGTAGTCCTCATTTTGTTGATTTGACCCCAGCTGTTGATATATTAGCTGTACTTTGTCACCTTTGGAAAGCCCTTCTGTTGGAATCCTCCTATTCTTCCACCCCTTTTTTTGCTTGTTCCTGCTTTTCATCCTTCCTTTGTTGATCTTTCTTTTCTGGTCATGGGCTTCTCTTGGGGACCCCTCTTCTTTGTGGCTAATATCCCAATATCTTCTGGAGCTTTTTCATTAATTCGCACAATCCTTGTCCTTGGGGTGTTGCTGTGACTTTCCTTGTCATTTTCTTCTTTCAGCTGTGATCCTCCCTCATCAATTTCCATAGAGTCTTTCTTCTTTTCACCAAACTGTGCTTCTGGTAAGACCTTCAGGATGACACTCTGATCATGCATCCTGAGAGTTAACTCCCCTTTCTCTATGTCTATGATGGCTCTAGCCGTAGCCAAGAATGGTCGTCCCAATATAACAGAATCACTATCATCCCCGTCTGACTCTAGAACCACAAAATCAGCAGGGTATATAAAGCTGTCCACCTTGACCAACAGATTTTCAACTACACCCCTAGGATGCACCATTGACTTATCTACCAATTCCAGAGACATTTGTACTGGTTTGACCTTTTCTATAAACAGCTTCTTCACCAGGGAGGATGGTATTAAATTGATACTCGCTCCGAGATCGCACATTGCTTTAGTGATGGTCACTTCCCCAATGGTGCAGGGTAACAAGAAACTCCCTGGGTCCTCAAGCTTGGGAGGCAGCCCTTTTTGAATCAATGCTCTGCATTCCTCTGTCAGTAATATGGTTTCCTTCTCAAGCCAACTTCTCTTCTTATTGATAAGGTCCTTCAAGAACTTGGCATATAAAGGCATTTGCTCAAGTGCTTCAGCTAGAGGGATATTGATTTCCAGCTTCTTGAAGGTCTCAAGGAATTTGTGGAAATGTTGGTCCTTAACCTCCTTGTTGAATCTCTGAGGATATGGTAGTGGAGGTGTGGGATGCTTTTCGACCTGCTGCTTCCCTTGAGTCTTTTCTTTTGAGCTATGTGGCTGGTTCCCCTGTTCTTTGAGTTTCTCATTGTTTTTGGTTGGCATCACAACGTGTTCTTCAGCTTGATCTGCTTTTGTTTGCTCATCTTCCTCTGTTGGTTCCTTGATGATCTCCTTTTGTTTCCTTGGAGTATCATTGTTGCTCATCAATATTCTCCCACTTCTCAATTGTATTGCCTTGCACTCCTCCTTAGGATTTGGGATTGTGTCACTAGGTAGTGAGCTTGAAGGTCTCTCAATAATCAATTGCTTGGAGATTTGCCCGATCTGTCTCTCTAGGTTCTTTATGGAGGCCTCATGATTTTTGTTTGTCATTTCTTGTAGTTTCATCATTTTTTCTATCATGGTTTCCAAGTTGGTGATTCTTTGGGGTTCAGGTGGTGCTTGTGGTGGGTTATGAGATGTGGTTGGTGGATGGTAGGAATTTTGATTAGTGGATTGGTACTGGTTGGGATTGGGGTAATTGGTTTGGGGTTTTCTATAGGTATTTTGGTTGGTTTGTTGCTGGTTGAAATTTTGATTGTGTCTTGGGTTGTTTTGGTTTGAGTTTCTCTGCCATGGTTGTTGGTTTTGGTTGTGAGTGTCTCCCCATCTGAGGTTGGGGTGATTCTTCCATGAGGGGTTGTATGTATCACCATAGACTTCATTTGAATTAGAATGCATATACTGAACTTGTTCTTGCTGTGGCTCTTCTTGAACTTCTTCATTTTGTCCCCATGTGGTTGATGGTTGGCTAGTGTTGACTGCTGCAACTTGAAGGTTGTCAATCCTCTTGGCCATTTGCTCAAATTGTTGTTGAATTTGCTGCTGCATTAGTTTGTTTTGAGCCAGGATTGAATCTACTCCTTCTAGCTCCATTACTCCTCGTCTTTGTGATGGTTGGCGGCTTCTTTGATGAGCAAAGAAGTATTGATTGTTGGCCACCATATCAATCAGTTCTTGAGCCTCCTCTGCAGTTTTCATGAGTTGCAAGGAACCTCCAGCTGAGTGATCCAAGGATTCCTGAGACTTCAGTGTTAAGCCTTCATAGAAGTTTTGCAGCTTCTCCCATTCATTGAACATGTTGGAAGGGCATTTTCTGACTAGAGCTTTGTACCTCTCCCATGCCTCATAGATGGGTTCATTCTCCATTTGTGTGAATGTTTGTACCTCGGCCTTCAACCTTATAACTCTCTGTGGTGGATAAAACTTGGCAAGGAACTTGGTCACCAAGTCATCCCAATTGTTGATGCTGTCCCTTGGAAATGATTCCAACCATTGTGTAGCCTTATCCCTGAGAGAGAATGGGAATAGCATTAATTTGTAGCTGTCAGGAGGTACTCCATTGGTTTTGACAGTGTTGCATATCCTCAAGAAGGTGGATAAGTGTTGATGTGGGTCCTCAAGTGATCCTCCACCAAAAGAGCAATTATTCTGAACCAAAGTGATGAGTTGTGGTTTGAGTTCAAAATTATTTGCATTGACATTTGGAGCCAAGATGCTGCTCCCACAATGTCTAGGATTGGCAAAGGTATAGGAAGCCAAAACTCTCCTCTGAGGAGGATTTTCATTGTTGTTGTTTGCTCCTCCTGGTGGATTAGTTGAATGTTCATCCATCTCATGAAATTCTTCTTCTGATTCCTCTTCTCCAACAATATTTTTTCCTCTTTCAGCTCTCCTTAACCTCCTGAGGGTCCTCTCATCTTGTTCATGAAAATTTAGTGTGGTTCTTCTTGTACCTGACATACAAGCATGACAAAAGGAATTCACAAACCAGTGATGTTTCAATTTAGTGCTAAATTGAAGTTTTAGTTAGTTTAATCAATATATCAAACAGTTAGTGGGTTAGTCAAAATTAAAGGAAAAGTGCTTGATCTAAATTTACCACCTCACTTAATCATTGTCAATCTAATCAATCCCCGGCAACGGCGCCAAAAACTTGATGGGTATTATTTTTGGTTGAAAACTGAATTTCTTCCAAAAACACACCAATCTAACCGGCAAGTGCACCGGGTCGCATCAAGTAATAAAACTCACGGGTATGAGGTCGATCCCACAGGGATTGAAGGATTGAGCAATTTTAGTTTAGTGGTTGAATTAGTCAAGCGAATCAAGATTTGGTTGATTGAGTTGCAGAATTTAAATTGCATTGAAAGTAAAGAGAACAAGAATTAAAGTGCTGAAACTTAAAGAACAAGAAATTAAATGGCAGAAACTTAGATTGCAAGAAATGTAAATTGCAAGAATCTTAAATTGCAAGAATGGTAAATGACTTGAAATGTAAAGGGGAATTGGGACTTGGAATTGCAAGAATTAAACAAGGAGAATTTAAATTGCATTAAACAGAAGAGTAAATGAGCAATGGGTGAAACAGATTCGAAACAGGAAATTTAATGAACAATTAAAGTAAGAAGCAGAGAATTGAAATGGGAAATTGGATCTCAGGACCCAGAGACTAGAAAACTGAGTCTAGATCTCAATGCCTTCCTAGATCCAACAAGAACAATAGCAAGGAATTGTAAATTGCAACAGAATTAGATGAAGAAGCAAGTAATTGGAATTGAAAATTAAATTGCAGTGAAAATCAAAAGTGAGATCTAAGGTGAGATTGAAACAGAATTCCTTCAATTCTCCAACCCAAGATCCAAGACAAATGTAATTGAAATTGAAAGCAATTAAAACTCAGAAATTCAAGATCATTCAAGCTCCCAAAACCATAAGAAAACTCTCTGAAAACTCAAAAAGGAAGCTCCCAAAACCATAAGAAACTCTCTGAAAACTCCAAAAGGAAGCTCTCCGAATAAATTGAATCTAAGCCTATTTATACACTTTCTTCAATTGATCTTCAAGCCTTGAGTTGGGCCTTTGCTCTTGGTGGAATTGGGTTGAAAGAGGCCTTGGTTGATTGCTCTTGAAGTTTGGAGAGAGACCCAAATGAATCAATTGAACCGAATGTGAGTTTTGTAAAGTTGGGTTTTTAAAGTTAGCCTCAAAGTTAGGGGCTAACTTCATGGCTAACTTTTTTTAGCAGCAAACCCCATTCTCTGCACTTCACGTTTGGACCAACGTTAGGGGGCTAACTTTGACCCTAACGTTGGCCTTGCTTTGAGTTGGATTGGCGCCAACGTTAGCCTCCAAGTTAGGGGCTAACGTTGGCGCTAACGTTGCACACCCTGGAGAACAAAATTTCATGCCAACGTTAGCCTCCAAGTTAGGGGCTAACGTTGGTGCTAACGTGGCTAACCCCTGGGAGCAATTTCTCATGCCAACGTTAGCCTCCAAGTTAGGGGCTAACGTTGGCGCTAACGTGGCTAACCCCTGGGAGCAATTTTAGTTCCCAACGTTAGCCTCCAAGTTAGGGGCTAACGTTGGGGCTAACTTCAATTCCAACTTCATTTGTTCCTGGTTCAATCTCCCTTGATTCATTGTCTCATCTTAGCTTCTAGCCATTCCTTCTCACTTCAATCCTTTTCCAAGCTTTCTTCACCTATCATAAATCAACCAAACACATCAAAGCTATGCTTGAAATCATGAGATGATCATTCTATCCTAATATGCACCAATTATGGCATCAAACCTCATGAATTTGCATTAAATCATATATGGTTGGTTTAATCAAAGGAAGCATGAAAATCTACCTAACTTAGCTTGCTTAAGCCTCAAGAAAGTGCATAATCTAAGTGAAATTAAAAGAAAAAGACTAGTGAAACTAGGCTAAGATGACTTGTCATCACAACACCAAACTTAAAGCTTGCTTGTCCCCAAGCAAGAAATGACTTATTAAGAAGAAAGAATGAAGTGGAAGAGAATGTTCATGCTAGCAGAAAGTTATTTGGAAGTTCATGGGATTTTGTGTGGGTATGCAATACTCACTCCTTATTGATTCTTAGGCTTGGAAAGTCTCCTTCAAGTTTCAAGCACCCTACTGCTATGCCCTCTCATTATTTCTTTATCCTTGGCTATTTACTTTGTTCAAAGCTTTATTTGAGTGTCATGTGTAACAAGTTCATTTTCTTTTCTGCATACTTGACACATTATTCACCATGGACACTTGGCTCACCTTTCCTCTTAAACATTGATGCCCAGCACCTTTTGTTTTGGTTACTAAATGCCTTGTAGTTAGGTTGCTCTTGATAGTGGATTTTCAGCTGATGATCCCGGATTAGTTAATCCAAGTCACCGAGTGTTGAAGCACTCCAAAGAGCTTAATAGTCCAAGCAGATCCTAATACACAGACACCACAGGCATATATTTGTGGAGGTTCAAGCTATTGGTGTCTAGCTTTGTTTCCTTTTTTTTTTTTGTTTTCTTTGGTTCTGCCATCTTTTGGCTATTTCTTTTCTTTCTTTCTTTTTGTTTTTCTTTTGAACCAAGGATTTTCTTTATTGAGATTCATAGACAGCAAGTCACTCTTTGCTTCGAAAAAGACATCCTAGCCCTTTATTCACTAAAGTGAGTTTTTATACAATCACACACATACCACCACTTACTATTATTCTACTTCTTTCTAACAATGACTATCTCATGCCACATTCAAACATTTCTTTTATTGAATTAAAGATGCAGGGGACAGATATGCTCTTAGTTAAGTGAAAGCAAACACACAAGCACAACCTTAAACTAGCTTACTTATTTTAAGGTAAACATACATAATGCAAAGACTATTAAAATGACAACTTAAGGATGCAAGGACACTTCAACAGATAGAATGCATGCTTTTTCTTTGTAGTGATGAATAAGGAGCAAGTCCACCTTTTATTTGTCATGCTTTTTCTTTCTTCTCTCATATACTTGGTTGTTGGAGTTCCCTGTGTCCTTGTTTGTTGTCTGTTGGCCCCGCCAAAACCCAGCTTTGTTCATCGTCTCCTCCACTCTATCTTCAAGCATCATGGCTTTACTTACTTCTATTTCACTTTTCTCTTTGAAGTACTCGTCAAATGTTGGGAACGCTAGCTCCATGTTGTGCAGATGATCTCTAATATAGTTCAGTTTGATTTGACTGTTAATATTGTAATCTGCTTGGACCTCATACCTTGCATCTTTGAGGGCTGCAGACTCATTGAGAGCTCTCAAGGTTTCAGCCTGCGTTTGTACTAACTTCCCAAATGCCTCATAAGATTGAAAGGCATGCTCCTCTTGCATTGCAATAAATTTTGACTCAAACTCATTTTGTCGGTTCATCATTGCCAGCTGCCATTCTTTTTGTTCTTGGTGATGCTTCAAGTATTGTGAATGGTACATTTCTTGCCTTTCTTGAATTCTTGTGTATTGGTGTGACAGTCTTCCAATTGCTTCTTGCATTTGAGTCATATCCATATTGCCATGTGGGACAAAGTGTGGCTGTTCCTCCTCCTCTTGTGATTCTTCTTCTGGTTGTGGCTCATCTTCTTGTTGTGGCTCATCTTCTTCCATTGCTTCTTCTCTTTGCCTTCTTGGTCTTCGGCCATGGTGTTCTTCAAGAGTCGTTGTCATTCTTTCAATGGTTATGGGTAAGCCTTGGCTTACCCACTTTGGATTTTCATCTTCCAGTGGTACTTTAGCCTTCACACATAGCCTCCAAATGGTACTCGGATAGTACAACCAAGATCCGGACGCATTCTTCTCAGCAATCCGTTGGATATCTTTTGCAAGGATCTCATGGACTTTGATCTCTCCTCCTACCATGATGCAATGCAACATCAAAGCTCTCTCCTTGTTAACTTCTGAGGTGTTTACTGTGCCCAGAATTGATCTTTTCATCAGCTCATACCATCCTTTGGCTTCCGGGATGAGGTCACATCTCTTCAAATACTTATATCGGTTCTTCCCAGATCCTTCCCATTCGGAATTCTCTACACAAATATCTCTAGCAATCTCATCATAATCCTGATCCTCATTCAACCTTTGTTGATATCCTGGTTCATTAAAGCGGACTGACTTTAGCCCCAAGACTTTCTTGATTGCATTTGGGCTAAAATCTACTTCCACTCCCCGCACATAGCTCTTGTATGTAGGTGGTTCACGCAAGTCAAGCCTTGGGACGTTGGCATAGAATTCTCTTACAATATTGGCATTGATTCGGGTATCTGGTGATGTAAGCTCCTCCCACCTTCTCTTTTGGATTTTGTTCTTCATTTCTTGACATTCATTATCCGGAAATAAGAGTGGAATTTTTGGATAGATCTTCTTGTCATTCATCCACTCCATTTGAAATTGATGGTATGAAGATTTGAATTTCCATCGGTCATATTCATGGGTGCTCTCCTCCATCATAGGTTCTTTTCCTTTTCTTCGTTTGGTTCTTGATGAGGAGGCCATGATCACTTAGTTGGTGGAGTTTTGTAAGGTTAGATGGGGTGTGAAGAGTGTTGGAGAGTTTGATGTGAGTTTGGAGCACAAAGAGATGAGACCGAATTGGTTGGGGTGAGAATTGATGAAGAAGTGTAGCTTATGATGAAGGATGAAAGAATTGAGGTTTCAATGCCACAAGGATTCGGTTATGTGCATGGCTAAAAGGTGGTGAGCTTTTTAAATGAGCAATGAAAGGCTAGGATGCAATTGGACTTAAGGGAATCAAAGGTATGCATGAAAAGGTGAATGAAGACAAAATATACTCCTTGCCTTGCCTTTGCCGTGACCAACTTATGAGGAGTGGCAGATTCTCTTTTTGATGTGATGATATTTTGTCCTCATGCTATGCTTTTCCTTTGTCTTGTCTCTTTCATTGAAGATTCTTTGACTACCTAATCATCACAACAAGACAACACACATTAGCTCATTTAACCGTGGCTAGAGTTATTCTTTTTATAAAAAATTGTGAACCATCAATCCTTACACTATTTGAACCGTGACACTCTCTTAGGAGAACACCAAACTTAATGTTTGGTCATGTGCAAAGAAAATGAGTTTCTTCCTCCAATTAGTGTAATTCACATGTCAAATGTTCATAAGGATTGTTTTTGGTTCACTTTCCTTTTCTCCCCTTTTTTTCATGAAGGATCAATTGTGTTTCTTAAATTGGTGCATCAAAGTTTGATGGACACCAAACTTGTTTCTTGACAAAAGGTGCTTCACAATTGATGCCCTCATTACCGAAAAGGATTTTTCTATTTATAAGATTTTGGAAAATAACACTTGTATGATTGTTGATGCATGAACTCCTAATTTTCATGAAGTTATATGAACACCAAACTTAGTGTTTGGCTATATGCTCTATCAAGGCACTTTAAGCATGTAAAATGGAATTATTGCTTGAAAGCATACCAACTTTAGATAGTGCATGCAGTTGATGAACCTGTTCATGAAAGGAAAGAGTTCATGCTCAAATGATCATAACTTATTGAATTTAAAATGACATGAATTTTAAAACATGGGTTGCCTCCCATGAAGCGCTCTTTTATTGTCATTAGCTTGACATTGAGGCTCTCTTTTATGGTGGTTGGTGCTTGTAGGGCCTCAATTTGTCTCCCCTGACTGTGATCTTCTTCCTTGTTTTCTGATGTTCAATCTCTGCATGCTCTAATGAAAGTATGTTGCTGACAGTGTAGTAGTCCTCATTTTGTTGATTTGACCCCAGCTGTTGATATATTAGCTGTACTTTGTCACCTTTGGAAAGCCCTTCTGTTGGAATCCTCCTATTCTTCCACCCCTTTTTTTGCTTGTTCCTGCTTTTCATCCTTCCTTTTGTTGATCTTTCTTTTCTGGTCATGGGCTTCTCTTGGGGACCCCTCTTCTTTGTGGCTAATATCCCAATATCTTCTGGAGCTTTTTCATTAATTCGCACAATCCTTGTCCTTGGGGTGTTGCTGTGACTTTCCTTGTCATTTTCTTCTTTCAGCTGTGATCCTCCCTCATCAATTTCCATAGAGTCTTTCTTCTTTTCACCAAACTGTGCTTCTGGTAAGACCTTCAGGATGACACTCTGATCATGCATCCTGAGAGTTAACTCCCCTTTCTCTATGTCTATGATGGCTCTAGCCGTAGCCAAGAATGGTCGTCCCAATATAACAGAATCACTATCATCCCCGTCTGACTCTAGAACCACAAAATCAGCAGGGTATATAAAGCTGTCCACCTTGACCAACAGATTTTCAACTACACCCCTAGGATGCACCATTGACTTATCTACCAATTCCAGAGACATTTGTACTGGTTTGACCTTTTCTATAAACAGCTTCTTCACCAGGGAGGATGGTATTAAATTGATACTCGCTCCGAGATCGCACATTGCTTTAGTGATGGTCACTTCCCCAATGGTGCAGGGTAACAAGAAACTCCCTGGGTCCTCAAGCTTGGGAGGCAGCCCTTTTTGAATCAATGCTCTGCATTCCTCTGTCAGTAATATGGTTTCCTTCTCAAGCCAACTTCTCTTCTTATTGATAAGGTCCTTCAAGAACTTGGCATATAAAGGCATTTGCTCAAGTGCTTCAGCTAGAGGGATATTGATTTCCAGCTTCTTGAAGGTCTCAAGGAATTTGTGGAAATGTTGGTCCTTAACCTCCTTGTTGAATCTCTGAGGATATGGTAGTGGAGGTGTGGGATGCTTTTCGACCTGCTGCTTCCCTTGAGTCTTTTCTTTTGAGCTATGTGGCTGGTTCCCTGTTCTTTGAGTTTCTCATTGTTTTTGGTTGGCATCACAACTTGTTCTTCAGCTTGATCTGCTTTTGTTTGCTCATCTTCCTCTGTTGGTTCCTTGATGATCTCCTTTTGTTTCCTTGGAGTATCATTGTTGCTCATCAATATTCTCCCACTTCTCAATTGTATTGCCTTGCACTCCTCCTTAGGATTTGGGATTGTGTCACTAGGTAGTGAGCTTGAAGGTCTCTCAATAATCAATTGCTTGGAGATTTGCCCGATCTGTCTCTCTAGGTTCTTTATGGAGGCCTCATGATTTTTGTTTGTCATTTCTTGTAGTTTCATCATTTTTTCTATCATGGTTTCCAAGTTGGTGATTCTTTGGGGTTCAGGTGGTGCTTGTGGTGGGTTATGAGATGTGGTTGGTGGATGGTAGGAATTTTGATTAGTGGATTGGTACTGGTTGGGATTGGGGTATTGGTTTGGGGTTTTCTATAGGTATTTTGGTTGGTTTGTTGCTGGTTGAAATTTTGATTGTGTCTTGGGTTGTTTTGGTTTGAGTTTCTCTGCCATGGTTGTTGGTTTTGGTTGTGAGTGTCTCCCCATCTGAGGTTGGGGTGATTCTTCCATGAGGGGTTGTATGTATCACCATAGACTTCATTTGAATTAGAATGCATATACTGAACTTGTTCTTGCTGTGGCTCTTCTTGAACTTCTTCATTTTGTCCCCATGTGGTTGATGGTTGGCTAGTGTTGACTGCTGCAACTTGAAGGTTGTCAATCCTCTTGGCCATTTGCTCAAATTGTTGTTGAATTTGCTGCTGCATTAGTTTGTTTTGAGCCAGGATTGAATCTACTCCTTCTAGCTCCATTACTCCTCGTCTTTGTGATGGTTGGCGGCTTCTTTGATGAGCAAAGAAGTATTGATTGTTGGCCACCATATCAATCAGTTCTTGAGCCTCCTCTGCAGTTTTCATGAGTTGCAAGGAACCTCCAGCTGAGTGATCCAAGGATTCCTGAGACTTCAGTGTTAAGCCTTCATAGAAGTTTTGCAGCTTCTCCCATTCATTGAACATGTTGGAAGGGCATTTTCTGACTAGAGCTTTGTACCTCTCCCATGCCTCATAGATGGGTTCATTCTCCATTTGTGTGAATGTTTGTACCTCGGCCTTCAACCTTATAACTCTCTGTGGTGGATAAAACTTGGCAAGGAACTTGGTCACCAAGTCATCCCAATTGTTGATGCTGTCCCTTGGAAATGATTCCAACCATTGTGTAGCCTTATCCCTGAGAGAGAATGGGAATAGCATTAATTTGTAGCTGTCAGGAGGTACTCCATTGGTTTTGACAGTGTTGCATATCCTCAAGAAGGTGGATAAGTGTTGATGTGGGTCCTCAAGTGATCCTCCACCAAAAGAGCAATTATTCTGAACCAAAGTGATGAGTTGTGGTTTGAGTTCAAAATTATTTGCATTGACATTTGGAGCCAAGATGCTGCTCCCACAATGTCTAGGATTGGCAAAGGTATAGGAAGCCAAAACTCTCCTCTGAGGAGGATTTTCATTGTTGTTGTTTGCTCCTCCTGGTGGATTAGTTGAATGTTCATCCATCTCATGAAATTCTTCTTCTGATTCCTCTTCTCCAACAATATTTTTTCCTCTTTCAGCTCTCCTTAACCTCCTGAGGGTCCTCTCATCTTGTTCATGAAAATTTAGTGTGGTTCTTCTTGTACCTGACATACAAGCATGACAAAAGGAATTCACAAACCAGTGATGTTTCAATTTAGTGCTAAATTGAAGTTTTAGTTAGTTTAATCAATATATCAAACAGTTAGTGGGTTAGTCAAAATTAAAGGAAAAGTGCTTGATCTAAATTTACCACCTCACTTAATCATTGTCAATCTAATCAATCCCCGGCAACGGCGCCAAAAACTTGATGGGTATTATTTTTGGTTGAAAACTGAATTTCTTCCAAAAACACACCAATCTAACCGGCAAGTGCACCGGGTCGCATCAAGTAATAAAAACTCACGGGTGTGAGGTCGATCCCACAGGGATTGAAGGATTGAGCAATTTTAGTTTAGTGGTTGAATTAGTCAAGCGAATCAAGATTTGGTTGATTGAGTTGCAGAATTTAAATTGCATTGAAAGTAAAGAGAACAAGAATTAAAGTGCTGAAACTTAAAGAACAAGAAATTAAATGGCAGAAACTTAGATTGCAAGAAATGTAAATTGCAAGAATCTTAAATTGCAAGAATGGTAAATGACTTGAAATGTAAAGGGGAATTGGGACTTGGAATTGCAAGAATTAAACAAGGAGAATTTAAATTGCATTAAACAGAAGAGTAAATGAGCAATGGGTGAAACAGATTCGAAACAGGAAATTTAATGAACAATTAAAGTAAGAAGCAGAGAATTGAAATGGGAATTGGATCTCAGGACCCAGAGACTAGAAAACTGAGTCTAGATCTCAATGCCTTCCTAGATCCAACAAGAACAATAGCAAGGAATTGTAAATTGCAACAGAATTAGATGAAGAAGCAAGTAATTGGAATTGAAAATTAAATTGCAGTGAAAATCAAAAGTGAGATCTAAGGTGAGATTGAAACAGAATTCCTTCAATTCTCCAACCCAAGATCCAAGACAAATGTAATTGAAATTGAAAGCAATTAAAACTCAGAAATTCAAGATCATTCAAGCTCCCAAAACCATAAGAAAACTCTCTGAAAACTCAAAAAGGAAGCTCCCAAAACCATAAGAAAACTCTCTGAAAACTCCAAAAGGAAGCTCTCCGAATAAATTGAATCTAAGCCTATTTATACACTTTCTTCAATTGATCTTCAAGCCTTGAGTTGGGCCTTTGCTCTTGGTGGAATTGGGTTGAAAGAGGCCTTGGTTGATTGCTCTTGAAGTTTGGAGAGAGACCCAAATGAATCAATTGAACCGAATGTGAGTTTTGTAAAGTTGGGTTTTTAAAGTTAGCCTCAAAGTTAGGGGCTAACTTCATGGCTAACTTTTTTTAGCAGCAAACCCCATTCTCTGCACTTCACGTTTGGGCCAACGTTAGGGGGCTAACTTTGACCCTAACGTTGGCCTTGCTTTGAGTTGGATTGGCGCCAACGTTAGCCTCCAAGTTAGGGGCTAACGTTGGCGCTAACGTTGCACACCCTGGAGAACAAAATTTCATGCCAACGTTAGCCTCCAAGTTAGGGGCTAACGTTGGTGCTAACGTGGCTAACCCCTGGGAGCAATTTCTCATGCCAACGTTAGCCTCCAAGTTAGGGGCT
The DNA here is from genome assembly GCF_014773155.1 of Arachis stenosperma. Taxonomy (NCBI): domain Eukaryota; kingdom Viridiplantae; phylum Streptophyta; class Magnoliopsida; order Fabales; family Fabaceae; genus Arachis; species Arachis stenosperma. The sequence goes on from NC_080385.1 coordinate 45,951,503, forward strand.
AACGTTGGCGCTAACGTGGCTAACCCCTGGGAGCAATTTTAGTTCCCAACGTTAGCCTCCAAGTTAGGGGCTAACGTTGGGGCTAACTTCAATTCCAACTTCATTTGTTCCTGGTTCAATCTCCCTTGATTCATTGTCTCATCTTAGCTTCTAGCCATTCCTTCTCACTTCAATCCTTTTCCAAGCTTTCTTCACCTATCATAAATCAACCAAACACATCAAAGCTATGCTTGAAATCATGAGATGATCATTCTATCCTAATATGCACCAATTATGGCATCAAACCTCATGAATTTGCATTAAATCATATATGGTTGGTTTAATCAAAGGAAGCATGAAAATCTACCTAACTTAGCTTGCTTAAGCCTCAAGAAAGTGCATAATCTAAGTGAAATTAAAAGAAAAAGACTAGTGAAACTAGGCTAAGATGACTTGTCATCACCCTTACTCACGTAAGGTTTATTACTTGGACGACCCAGTACACTTGCTGGTTAGTTGAACGGAGTTGTGAATTTAACCGGTGCCATTAGAAGCCTTCATCTCAAAATAGTTAGAACATGGATCACAATTTCGTCCACCAACTGGGTGGGCTCTTCTTGACTCTGAATTGAGAGAAGCTCTTCATGCTTACTCTCTTCTGTCACAGAGGGATGGCCATGTGCCTTAAACACAAGGTAGTCCCCATTCAATTGAAGGACTAATTTACCTCTGTTGACATCTATCACAGCTCCTGCTGTGGCTAGGAAAGGTCTTCCAAGGATGATGCAGTCATCCTCTTCTTTCCTAGTGTCTAAGATTATGAAATCAGCAAGGATGTAAAGGCCTTCAACCTTTACTAACACGTCCTCTACTATTCTATAGGCTTGTCTCAATGACTTGTCTGCCAGTTGTAATGAGAACAAGGCAGGTTGTACCTCAATGATCCCCAGCTTCTCCATTACAGAGAGTGGCATAAAATTTATCCCTGACCCCAGATCACACAGAGCTTTTTCAAAGATCATGGTGCCTATGGTACAAGGTATTAAGAACTTTCCAGGATCTTGTTTCTTTCGAGGTAGAATTTTCTGAATCCAAGTATCTAGTTCATTAATGAGCAAGGGAGGTTCACTTTCCCAAGTCTCATTACCAAATAACTTGGCATTCAGCTTCATGATAGCTCCTAAATATTGAGCAACTTGCTCTCCAGTTACATCTTCATCCTCTTCTGAGGAAGAATAGTCTTCAGAGCTCATGAATGGCAGAAGGAGATTTAATGGAATCTCTATGGTCTCTATATGAGCTTCAGATTCCTTTGGATCCTTAATAGGAAACTCCTTCTTGCTTGAGGGACGTCCCAGGAGGTCTTCCTCACTAGGATTTTCGTCCTCCTCCTCCCTTGTGCATTCGGCCATATTGACTATGTCAATGGCTTTGCACTCTCCTTTTGGATTCTCTTCTGTATTGCTTGGGAGAATACTGGGAGGAGTTTCAATGACTTTCTTACTCAGCTGGCCCACTTGTGCCTCCAGATTTCTAATAGAGGATCTTGTTTCACTCATGAAACTGAAAGTGGCCTTTGACAGATCAGAGACTAGATTGGCTAAATTAGAAGTGTTTTGTTCAGAATTCTCTGTCTGTTGCTGAGAAGATGATGGATATGGCTTACTATTGTTCAGCCTATTGCGTCCACCATTGTTAAAGCCTTGTTGAGGCTTTTGTTGATCCTTCCATGAGAAATTTGGATGATTTCTCCATGATGAGTTATAGGTGTTTCCATAAGGTTCACCCATGTAACTAACCTCTGCCATGGCAGGGTTCTCAGGATCATAAGCTTCTTCAGAAGCTGCCTCTCTAGTACTGTTGGATGCATGTTACCATCCATTCAGATTTTGAGAGATCATGTTGACCTGTTGATTCAACACTTTGTTCTGAGCCAGTATGGCATTCAGAGTATCAATTTCAAGAACTTCTTTCTTCTGAGGCATCCCATTATTCACGGAATTCCTCTCAGAAGTGTACATGAATTGGTTGTTTGCAACCATATCAATGAGTTCTTGAGCCTCTTCAGGCGTTTTCTTTAGGTGAATAGATCCACCTGCAGAATGGTCCAATGACATTTTCGAAAATTCAGAGAGAGCATAATAGAATATATCTAATATGGTCCATTCTGAAAACATATCAGATGGACATCTTTTGGTCAGCTGCTTGTATCTTTCCCAAGCTTCATAGAGGGATTCACCATCTTTTTGTTTGAAGGTTTGAACATCCACTCTCAGCTTGCTCAGCTTTTGAGGAGGAAAGAATTTATCCAAGAAGGCAGTGACCAGCTTATCCCAGGAGTCCAGGTTATCCTTGGGTTGTGAATCCAACCATATTCTAGCTCTGTCTCTTACAGCAAAAGGGAAAAGCATGAGTCTGTAGACTTCAGGATCAACTCCATTCGTCTTTACAGTCTCACAGATCTGCAAGAACTCAGTTAAAAACTGATAAGGATCTTCAGATGGAAGTCCATAAAACTTGCAATTTTGTTGCATTAAGGCAACTAGCTGAGGTTTCAGCTCAAAGTTGTTGGCTCCTATGGCAGGAATGGAGATGCTTCTTCCATCAAACTTGGATGTTGGCTTTGTGAAGTCACCAAGCATTCTCCTTGCATTATTATTATTTTCGGCTGCCATCTCCTTCTCTTGTTCGAATATTTCTGAAAGGTTACCTTTAGAATAATGTAATTTAGCTTCTCTTAACTTCCTTTTCAGAGTCCTTTCAGGTTCTGGATCAATTTCAACAAGAGTGCCTTTTTCCCTGTTCCTGCTCATATGAAAGAGAAGAAAACAAGAAAAGAAGAGGAATCCTCTATGTCACAGTATAGAGATTCCTTTATGTTATTAGAAGAAGAAAGGGGAGAAGAATGTGGAGAAGAATGGTTCGGATTTTTATATGAAGAGAGGTGAAGAGAAAGTGTTAGTAAATAAATAATTAAATAGAATAAGAAAAGAGAAAGAGAATTTCGAAAATAATTTTTGAAAAAGGGGTTAGTATTTTCGAAAATTAAAAGATAAAATGTAATTAAAATTAAAACATGAAACACTTAGTTAATTAAAAAGAATTTTTGAAAAAAAAGAGAGAGATATTTTCGAAAATAGAAGAGGGAGAAGTAGTTAGGTGGTTTTGAAAAAGATAGGAAACAAACAAAAAGTTAGTTAGTTGATTGAAAAAGATTTGAAATCAAATTTTAAAAAGATAAGAAGATAAGAAGTTAGATAAGATATTTTGAAATCAAATTTTTGAAAAAGATAAAATTTTGAAAAAGATTTTGAAAAGATAAGATTTTTAAAATTGAAATTTTGACTTTGACTTGTAAGAAACAACTAACTTTAAAAATTTTTGACCAAGTCAACCCAAAATTTCGAAAATTTGGAGGGAAATAAGGAAAAGATATTTTTTTTATTTTTGAATTTTTAATGAGGAGAGAGAAAAACACAAACATGACCCAAAACATAAAAATTTTGGATCAAAACACAAGATGCATGCAAGAACACTATGAATGTCAAGATGAACACCAAGAACACTTTTTTTGAAAAATTTTTGATGCAAAGAAAACATGCAAGACACCAAACTTAGAAATCTTTAATGCATGGACTCTAACAAACGAAAAATGCATATGAAAAACAACAAACAACACAAAACAAGAAAACATCAAGATCAAACAAGAGGACTTATCAAGAACAACTTGAAGATCATGAAGAACACTATGAATGCATGGAGTTTTCGAAAAATACAAGAAAAATTTTTAAAGCATGCAATTGACACCAATACTTAAAAATTGACTCAAGACTCAAACAAGAAACATAAAATATTTTTTATTTTTATTATTTTCTAATTTTTTTGGATTTTTATTAATTTTTTTTTGAAAATAAAGTTTAGAAAAATGAAAAATAAAAGAAAAATTTTGAAAAAGATTTTTGAAAAGAAAATTACCTAATCTGAGCAACAAGATGAACCGTCAGTTGTCCATTGGTGGACGAAATTGTGATCTATTGTCTTTGTACTTGTATGAAATTTAATAATTGTCTCTATTTGAATTCACAACTCCGTTCAACTAACCAGCAAGTGTACTGGGTCGTCCAAGTAATAAACCTTACGTGAGTAAGGGTCGATCCCACAGAGATTGTTGGTATGAAGCAAGCTATGGTCACCTTGTAAATCTCAGTTAGACAGATTAAATTGGTTTTGGGTTTCGAAAATTAATAAATAAATAGAAAATAAAAAGGGATAGAAATACTTATGTAAATCAATAGTGGGAATTTCAGATAGGTGTATGGAGGTGATGTGTTCCTCTTGAAACTCTACTTCACTACTCACTCTTTCTTCAATCCTTCTTACTCCTTTCCATGGCAAGCTGTATGTAGGGCATCACCATCATCAATGGCTACTTTTAATCCTCTCGGGAAAATGGTCCTATGCGCTGTCACTGCACGGCTAATCGTCTGGAGGCATCACCCTTGGTTGATAGCTACATCCCATCCTCTCAGTGAAAATGGTCCAAATGCTCTGTCACAGCACGGCTAATCATCTGTCGGTTCTCAATCAGGTTGGAATAGAATCCATTGATTCTTTTGCGTCTGTCACTAATGCCCAGCCTTCAGGAGTTTGAAGCTCGTCACAGTCATTCAATACCGGAATCCTACTCGGAATACCACAGACAAGGTTAGACTTTCCGGATTCCAAGGATCCTACTCGGAATACCACAGACAAGGTTAGACTTTTCAGATCCCTATGAATGCCGCCATCTATCTAGCTTATACCACGAAGATCTGTAGGGGAATCTAAGAGATATGCGCCCGGCCTAAGGTAGAACGGAAGTGGTTGTCAATCACGCGCGTTCATAGGTGAGAATGATGATGAGTGTCACGGATCATCATATTCATCAAAGTGTTGTGCAACGTATATCTTGGAATAAGAATAAGAGAGAATTGAATAGAAAGTAATAATAATTGTATTGAAACTTGAGGTACAGCAGAGCTCCACACCCTTAATCTATGGTGTGCAGAAACTCCACCGTTGAAAATACATAAGTAAAAGGTTCAGGCATGGCCGAATGGCCAGCCCCCCAAAACGTGCTCAATGGCCTCCTAAGATGAAGAATAAAACAAAACTGAGACCAAAGATGAAACGTGGTCAAAAGACTTCTAATACAATAGTTAAATGTTCTATTTATAATAAACTAGCTCCTAGGGTTTACATGAGTAAGTAATTGATGCATAAATCCACTTCCGGGGCCCACTTGGTGTATGCTTGGGCTGAGCTTGATCTATCCACGAGCTGAGGCTTTTATTGGAGTTGAACTCCAAGTTATGACGTGTTTTGGGCGTTCAACTCCGGATCATGACGTGTTTCTGGCGTTTAACTCCAGACAGCAGCATGTACTTGGCGTTCAACGCCAAGTTACATCGTCAATTTCCGAATAAAGTATGGACTATTATATATTGCTGGAAAGCTCTGGATGTCTACTTTCCAACGCCGTTGAGAGAGCGCCAATTGGAGTTCTGTAGCTCCAGAAAATCTATTTCGAGTGCAGGGAGGTCAGATTCCAACAACATCAGCAGTTCTTTTGTCAGCCTTTTTCAGAGTTTTGCTCAAGTCCTTCAATTTCAGCCAGAAATTATCTGAAATCACAGAAAAACATACAAACTCATAGTAAAGTCCAGAAATGTAAATTTAACATAAAAACTAATGAAAACATCCCTAAAAGTAGCTTGAACTTACTAAAAACTACCTAAAAACAATGCCAAAAAGCGTATAAATTATCCGCTCATCACAACACCAAACTTAAATTGTTGCTTGTCCCCAAGCAACTGAAAATCAAATAGGATAAAAAGAAGAGAATATACTATAGATTCCAAAATATCAATGAATATTAATTCTAATTAGATAAGCGGGACTTGTAGCTTTTTGCTTCTGAACAGTTTTGGCATCTCACTTTTTCCTTTGTAGTTTAGAGTGATTGGCGTCTCTTAGGAACTTAGAATTTCGGATAGTGTTATTGATTTTCCTAGTTAAGCATGTTGATTCTTGAACACAGCTACTTATGAGTCTTGGCTGTGGCCCTAAGCACTCTGTTTTCCAGTATTACCACCGGATACATAAATGCCACAGACACATAACTGGGTGAACCTTTTCAGATTGTGACTCAGCTTTGCTAGAGTCCCCAGTTAGTGGTGTCCAGAGCTCTTAAGCACACTCTTTTGCTTTGGATCACGACTTTAACCACTCAGTCTCAAGCTTTTCACTTGGACCTTCATGACACAAGCATATGGTTAGGGACAGCTTGATTTAGCCGCTTAGGCCTGGATTTTATTTCCTTGGGCCCTCCTATCCATTGATGCTCAAAGTCTTGGATCCTTTTTACCCTTGCCTTTTGGTTTTAAGGGCTATTGGCTTTTTCTGCTTGCTTTTTCTTTTTCTTTCTATTTTTTTCGCCATTTTCTCTTTTTTTTTTCGCAAGCTTCTTCTTGTTCACTGCTTTTTCTTGCTTCAAAAATCAATTTCATGATTTTTCAGATCCTCAATAACATTTCTCTTTGTTCATCATTCTTTCAAGAGCCAATAGTTTTAACATTCATAAACAACAAGATCAAAAGACATATGCACTGTTCAAGCATACATTCAGAAAACAAAAGTATTGTCACCACATCAATATAATTAAACTAAATTCAAGGATAAATTCGAAATTCATGTACTTCTTGTTCTTTTGAATTAAAACATTTTTCATTTAAGAGAGGTGAAGGATTAATGGATTTTATTCATAGCTTTAAGGCATGGTTACGTACTAATGATCATGAAATAAAGACACAAAACATAGATAAACACAACATTAAAAACCGAAAACAGAAAGAAATAAAGAACAAGGAATGAATCCACCTTTAGTGGCGTCTTCTTCTTGAAGGACCAATGATGTTCTTAAGCTCTTCTATGTCCCTTCCTTGCCTTTGTTTCTCCTCCCTCATTGCTCTTTGGTCTTCTCTTATTTCTTGGAGAATGATGGAGTGCTCATGATGTTCCACCCTTAGTTGTTCAACATTGTGGCTCAAATCTTCTAAGGAAGTGTTGAGTTGTTCCCAATAGTTGTTGGGAGGAAAGTGCATCCCTTGAGGCATCTCAGGGATTTCTTGATGATGAGCTTCCTCATGCATCTCTTGAGAACCGTGAAGGGTCTCTCTTGCTTGCTCCATCCTCTTCTTGGTGATGGGCTTATCCTCTTCAATGGAGACGTCTCCTTTTATGATAACTCCAGCTGAGTAACATAGATGGCAAATAAGGTGAGGAAAAGCTAGCCGTGCCATGGGTGAGGGCTTGTCGGCTATTTTGTAGATTTCATTAGAGATGACCTCATGAACTTCTACTTCCTCTCCAATCATGATGCCATGAATCATGATGGCCCGATCCACAGTAACTTCAGATCGGTTGCTAGTGGGAATGATGGAGCGTTGAATAAACTCCAACCATCCTCTAGCCACAGGCTTGAGGTCCAGTCTTCTTAGTTGGACTGGCTTGCCTTTGGAGTCTCTCTTCCATTGAGATCCTTCCACGCATATGTCCATAAGGACTTGGTCCAACCTTTGATTAAAGTTGACCCTTCTAGTGTAGGGGCGTTCATCTCCTTGCATCATGGGCAAGTGGAATGCCAACCTCACATTTTTCGGACTAAAATCTAAGTATTTCCCCCGAACCATTGTGAGATAATTCTTTGGACTCGGTTTCATACTTTGATCATGGTTCCTAGTGACCCATGCATTGGCATAAAACTCTTGAACCATTAAGATTCCGACTTGTTGCATGGGGTTGGTTAAGACTTCCCAACCTCTTCTTCGGATTTCATGTCGGATTTTCGGATACTCATTTTTCTTGAGCTTGAAAGGGACCTCAGGGATCACCTTCTTCTTTGCCACAACATCATAGAAGTGGTCTTGATGGCTCTTGGAGATGAATCTTTCCATCTCCCATGACTCGGAGGTGGAAGCTTTTGTCTTCCCTTTTCCTTTTCTAGAGGATACTCCGGCCTTAGGTGCCATTGATGGTAATGGAAAAACAAAAAAAGCTTATGCTTTTACCACACCAAACATAAAATATTGCTCGCCCTCGAGCAATAGAAGAAAGAAGAGAAGAAGAAGAAGAAGAGAATATGGTAGAGAGGGAGAGATGTAGGTTCGGCTAAGTGGGAGAAGAGGGGTTTGTGTTGTGTGAAAATGAAGGAGAATGGAAGGGTATTTATAGGGAGAGGGGGGTGTAAGTTCGGCCATTTAGGGTGGGAATGGGTGGGAAAATGGTTTTGAATGTTTGAAGGTAGGTGGGGTTTATGGGGAAGAGTGGATGGATGTGAGTGGTGAATGGGGTAATTGGGAAGAGGAATTGAGGTGATTGGTGAAAGTTGTTGGGAAGTGTGACATGGGGAAGAGTAATCACAAAAACTAGGATTAGGAGGTAAGGTGGGAATGGTAGGTGGGGATCCTGTGGAGTCCACAGATCCTGAGGTGATCCTGTGGGGTCCACAGATCCTGAGGTGTCAAGGAATTCCATCCCTGCACCAAATAGGCATGTAAAATGCCTTTGCACACCATTCTGGCGTTTAAACGCCCATTGGTGCACATTCTGGGCGTTCAACGCCCATGTAAAGCATGTTTCTGGCGTTGAACGCCAGTTTCATGCTTGTTACTGGCGTTCAACGCCAGCTTTTCCTCTCTGGGCACATTCCTGGCGTTCAGCGCCAGAATGTTGCTTGTTTCTGGCGTTCAGCGCCAGAATGATGCTCTGTTCTGGCGTTGAACGCCAGCCTGTGCGTCCTCCAGGGTGTGAATTTTTTCTTCTGCTGTTTTTGATTCTGTTTTTAATTTTTATGATTTTTTCGTGACTCCTCATGATCATGTACCTAATAAAACACAAAATAACAATAAAATAGAATAAAAATTAGATAAATAAAATTGGGTTGCCTCCCAACAAGCGCTTCTTTAATGTCAATAGCTTGACAGTGGCTCTCATGGAGCCACAAGGTGATTAGGTCAATGTTGTATAGTCCCAACACCAAACTTAGAGTTTGGATATGGGATCTTAACACCAAACTTAGAGTTTGGTTGTGGCCTCACAACACCAAACTTAGAGTTTGACTGTGTGGGCTCTTCTTGACTCTGAACTGAGAGAAGCTCTTCATGCTTACTCTCTTTTGTCACAGAGGGATGGCCATGTGCCTTAAACACAAGGTAGTCCCCATTCAATTGAAGGACTAATTCAACTCTGTTGACATCTATCACAGCTCCTGCTGTGGCTAGGAAAGGTCTTCCAAGGATGATGCAATCATCCTCTTCCTTCCTAGTGTCTAAGATTATGAAATCAGCAGGGATGTAAAGGCCTTCAACCTTTACTAACACGTCCTCTACTATTCCATAGACTTGTCTGCCAGTTGTAATGAGAACAAGGCAGGTTGTACCTCAATGGTCCCCAGCTTCTCCATTACAGAGAGTGGCATAAGATTTATCCCTGACCCCAGATCACACAGAGCTTTTTCAAAGGTCATGGTGCCTATGGTACAAGGTATTAAGAATTTGCCAGGATCTTGTTTCTTTTGAGGTAGAATTTTCTGAATCCAAGTATCCAGTTCATTAATGAGCAAGGGAGGTTCACTTTCCCAAGTCTCATTACCAAATAACTTGGCATTCAGCTTCATGATAGCTCCTAAATATTGAGCAACTTGCTCTCCAGTCACATCTTCATCCTCTTCAGAGGAAGAATAGTCTTCAGAGCTCATGAATGGCAGAAGGAGATTTAATGGAATCTCTATGGTCTCTATATGAGCCTCAGATTCCTTTGGATCCTTAATAGGAAAATCCTTCTTGCTTGAGGGACGTCCCAGGAGGTCTTTCTCACTAGGATTTTCGTCCTCCTCCTCCCTTGTGCATTCGGCCACATTGATTATATCAATGGCCTTGCACTCTCCTTTTGGATTTTCTTCTGTATTGCTTGGGAGAATACTGGGAGGAGTTTCAATGACTTTCTTACTCAGCTGGCCCACTTGTGCCTCCAGATTTCTAATGGAGGATCTTGTTTCACTCATGAAACTGAAAGTGGCCTTTGACAGATCAGAGACTACATTGGCTAAATTAGAGGTGTTTTGTTCAGAATTCTCTGTCTGTTGCTGAGAAGATGATGGATATGGCTTGCTATTGTTCAGCCTGTTGCGTCCACCATTGTTAAAGCCTTGTTGAGGCTTTTGTTGATCCTTCCATGAGAAATTTGGATGATTTCTCCATGATGAGTTATAGGTGTTTCCATAAGGTTCACCCATGTAATTAACCTCTGCCATGGCAGGGTTCTCAGGATCATAAGCTTCTTCAGAAGCTGCCTCTCTAGTACTGTTGGATGCATGTTGCCATCCATTCAGATTTTGAGAGATCATGTTGACCTGTTGGGTCAACACTTTGTTCTGAGCCAATATGGCATTCAGAGCATCAATTTCAAGAACTCCTTTCTTCTGAGGTATCCCATTATTCACGGAATTCCTCTCAGAAGTGTACATGAATTGGTTGTTTGCAACTATATCAATGAGTTCTTGAGCCTCTTCAGGTGTTTTCTTTAGGTGAATAGATCCACCTGCAGAATGGTCCAATGACATTTTCGAAAATTCAGATAGACCATAATAGAATATATCTAATATGGTCCATTCTGAAAACATGTCAAATGGACATCTTTTGGTCAGCTGCTTGTATCTTTCCCAAGCTTCATAGAGGGATTCACCATCTTTTTGTTTGAAGGTTTGAACATCCACTCTCAGCTTGCTCAGCTTTTGAGGAGAAAAGAATTTGTCCAAGAAGGCAGTGACCAGCTTATCCCATGAGTCCAGGCTATCCTTGGGTTGTGAATCCAACCATATTCTAGCTCTGTCTCTTACAGCAAAAGGGAAAAGCATGAGTCTGTAGACTTCAGGATCAACTCCATTCGTCTTTACAGTCTCACAGATCTGCAAGAACTCAGTTAAAAACTGATAAGGATCTTCAGATGGAAGTCCATAAAACTTGCAGTTTTGCTGCATTAAAGCAACTAGTTGAGGCTTAAGCTCAAAATTATTGGCTCCAATGGCAGGAATGGAGATGCTTCTTCCATCAAATTTGGACGTTGGCTTTGTGAAGTCACCAAGCATTCTCCTGCATTATTATTATTTTCGGCTGCCATCTCCTTCTCTTGTTCGAAAATTTCTGAAAGGTTGTTTCTGGATTGTTGTAATTTAGTTTCTCTTAATTTTCTCTTCAGAGTCCTTTCAGGTTCTGGATCAATTTCAACAAGAGTGCCTTTTTTCCCTGTTCCTGCTCATATGAAAGAGAAGAAAACAAGAAAAGAAGAGGAATCCTCTATGTCACAGTATAGAGATTCCTTTATGTTAGTAGAAGAAGAAGGGGGTAGAAGAATGAAGAAGGATGGATTCGGATTTTTGGATGAAGAGAGGTGAAGAGAAGTGTTAGTAATTAAATAATTAAATAGAATAAGAGAAGAGAGGGGAAATTTCGAAAATAATTTTTAAAAAGGGGTTAGTGATTTTCGAAAATTAGAGATAAATTACAATTAAAATTAGAACATGAAACATTTAATTAATTAAAAAGAACTTTTGAAAAAGGGAGAGATATTTTCGAAAATAGAAGAGGGAGAAGTAGTTTGGTGGTTTTGAAAAAAAATAAGAAACAAACAAAAAGTTAGTTAGTTGATTGAAAAAGATTTGAAATCAAATTTTAAAAAGATAAGAAGAAAAGAAGTTAGATAAGATATTTTGAAATCAAATTTTGAAAAAGATAAGATAAAAAAGATAAGATTTTTAAGAAAAAGATATTTTGAAAAAGATTTAATTTTTTTAAAATGACTTACCTAACAAGAAACTACAAGATAAGATTCTAGAACTTAAAGATTGAACCTTTCTTAACAAGAAAGTAACAAACTTCAAATTTTTGAACCAATCACATTAATTGTTAGCTAATTTTCGAAAATTAGATATAAAAAATAAGAAAAAGATTTTGAAAATATTTTGAAAAAGATTTTTGAAATTTTCGAAAAATAATAAAAAAATGAAAAAGATATGATTTTTGAAAAAGATTTTGAAAAGATAAGATTTTTTTTAAAATTGAAATTTTGACTTGACTTGTAAGAAACAACTAATTTTAAAAATTTTTGACCAAGTCAACCCAAAATTTCGAAATTTTGGAGGGAAATAAGGAAAAAATATATTTTTTTTATTTTTGAATTTTCAATGATGAAAGAGAAAAACAACAAAAATACTCAATGCATGAAATTTTTAGATCAAAACAATGAATGCATGCAAGAATGCTATGAATATCAAGATGAACACCAAGAACACTTTGATGATCATGATGAACATCAAGAACATAATTTTGAAAAATCTTTGATGTAAAGAAAACATGCAAGACACCAAACTTAGAAATTTTTAATGCTTGGAAAATATGAATGCAAAGATGCACATGAAAAACAAGAAAAGACATAAAACAAGAAAACATCAAGATCAAACAAGAAGACTTATCAAGAACAACTTGAAGATCATGAAGAACACTATGAATGCATGGAATTTTCGAAAAATGCAAGAAAAATTTTTAAAGCATGCAATTGACACCAAACTTAAAAATTGACTCAAGACTCAAACAAGAAACATAAAATATTTTTTATTTTTATTATTTTCTAATTTTTTTGGATTTTTTATTAAATTTTTTTTTCGAAAATATATTTTAGAAAAACGAAAAAGAAAAGAAAAATTTTGAAAAAGATTTTTGAAAAGAAAATTACCTAATCTGAGCAACAAGATGAACCGTCAGTTGTCCATACTCGAACAATCCCCGGCAACGGCGCCAAAAACTTGGTGGACGAAATTGTGATCTATTATCTTTGTACTTGTATGAAATTTAATAATTGTCTCTATTTGAATTCACAACTCCGTTCAACTAACCAGCAAGTGTACTGGGTCGTCCAAGTAATAAACCTTACGTGAGTAAGGGTCGATCCCACAGAGATTGTTGGTATGAAGCAAGCTATGGTCACCTTGTAAATCTCAGTTAGACAGATTAAATTGGTTTTGGGTTTCGAAAATTAATAAATAAATAGAAAATAAAAAGGGATAGAAATACTTATGTAAATCAATAGTGGGAATTTCAGATAGGTGTATGGAGGTGCTGTGTTTCTCTTGAAACTCTACTTCACTACTCACTCTTTCTTCAATCCTTCTTACTCCTTTCCATGGCAAGCTGTATGTAGGGCATCACCATCATCAATGGCTACTTTTAATCCTCTCGGGAAAATGGTCCTATGCGCTGTCACTGCACGGCTAATCGTCTGGAGGCATCACCCTTGGTTGATAGCTACATCCCATCCTCTCAGTGAAAATGGTCCAAATGCTCTGTCACAGCACGGCTAATCATCTGTCGGTTCTCAATCAGGTTGGAATAGAATCCATTGATTCTTTTGCGTCTGTCACTAACGCCCAGCCTTCAGGAGTTTGAAGCTCGTCACAGTCATTCAATACCGGAATCCTACTCGGAATACCACAGACAAGGTTAGACTTTCCGGATTCCCAGGATCCTACTCGGAATACCACAGACAAGGTTAGACTTTCCGGATCCCCATGAATGTCGCCATCTATCTAGCTTATACCACGAAGATTCTGTTGGGGAATCTAAGAGATATGCGCCCGGCCTAAGGTAGAACGGCAGTGGTTGTCAATCACGCGCGTTCATAGGTGAGAATGATGATGAGTGTCACGGATCATCACATTCATCAAAGTGTTGTGAAACGTATATCTTGGAATAAGAATAAGAGAGAATTGAATAGAAAGTAATAATAATTGTATTGAAACTTGAGGTACAGTAGAGCTCCACACCCTTAATCTATGGTGTGCAGAAACTCCACCATTGAAAATACATAAGTAAAAGGTTCAGGCATGGCCGAATGGCCAGCCCCCCAAAACGTGCTCAATGGCCTCCTAAGATGAAGAATAAAACAAAACTGAGACCAAAGATGAAACGTGGTCAAAAGACTTCTAATACAATAGTTAAATGTTCTATTTATAATAAACTAGCTCCCAGGGTTTACATGAGTAAGTAATTGATGCATAAATCCACTTCCGGGGCCCACTTGGTGTATGCTTGGGCTGAGCTTGATCTATCCACGAGCTGTGGCTTTTATTGGAGTTGAACTCCAAGTTATGACGTGTTTTGGGCGTTCAACTCCGGATCATGACGTGTTTCTGGCGTTTAACTCCAGACAGCAGCATGTACTCGGCGTTCAATGCCAAGTTCCGTCGTCAATTTCCGAATAAAGTATGGACTATTATATATTGCTGGAAAGCTCTGGATGTCTACTTTCCAAAGCCGTTGAGAGCGCGCCAATTAGAGTTCTGTAGCTCCAGAAAATCCATTTCGAGTGCAGGGAGGTCAGATTCTAACAGCATCAGCAGTCCTTTTGTCAGCCTTTTTCAGAGTTTTGCTCAAGTCCCTCAATTTCAGCCAGAAATTACCTGAAATCACAGAAAAACACACAAACTCATAGTAAAGTCCAGAAATGTGAATTTAACATAAAAACTAATGAAAACATCCCTAAAAGTAGCTTGAACTTACTAAAAACTACCTAAAAACAATGCCAAAAAGCGTATAAATTATCCGCTCATCATCCATACTCGAACAATCCCCGGCAACGGTGCCAAAAACTTGGTGGACGAAATTGTGATCCTCTTTGTATTTGCATGAGATTTATTTAATGGCTATTGGCTATGTGTGGACACAACTCCGTTTAACTTAACCAGCAAGTGTACTGGGTCATCCAAGTAATACCTTACGTGAGTAAGGGTCGATCCCACGGAGATTGTTGGTATGAAGCAAGCTATGGTCACCTTGTAAATCTCAGTTAGGCAGATTAAATTGATTTATGGTTTCGAAAATTAATAATTAAATAAAAAGTAAAAAGGGATAGAAATACTTATGTAAATCAATAGTGGGAATTTCAGATAGGCGTATGGAGATGCTGTGTTCCTCTTGAAACTCTACTTCACTACTCACTCTTCTTTCAATCTTTCTTACTCCTTTCCATGGCAAACTGTATGTAGGGCATCACTATCATCAATGGCTACTTTTAATCCTCTCGGGAAAATGGTCCTATGCGCTGTCACTGCACGGCTAATCGTCTGGAGGCATCACCCTTGGTTGATAGCTACATCCCATCCTCTCAGTGAAAATGGTCCAAATGCTCTGTCACAGCACGGCTAATCATCTGTCGGTTCTCAATCAGGTTGGAATAGAATCCATTGATTCTTTTGCGTTTGTCATTAACGCCCAGCCTTCAGGAGTTTGAAGCTCGTCACAGTCATTCAATACCGGAATCCTACTCGGAATACCACAGACAAGGTTAGACTTTCCGGATTCCCAGGATCCTACTCGAAATACCACAGACAAGGTTAGACTTTCCGGATCCTCATGAATGCCGCCATCTATCTAGCTTATACCACGAAGATTCTGTTGGGGAATCTAAGAGATATGCGCCCGGCCTAAGGTAGAACGGAAGTGGTTGTCAATCACGCGCGTTCATAGGTGAGAATGATGATGATTATCACGGATCATCACATTCATCAAAGTGTTGTGCAACGTATATCTTGGAATAAGAATAAGAGAGAATTGAATAAAAAGTAATAATAATTGTATTGAAACTTGAGGTACAGCAGAGCTCCACACCCTTAATCTATGGTGTGCAGAAACTCCACCGTTGAAAATACATAAGTGAAAGGTTCAGGCATGGCTGAATGGCCAGCCCCTAAAACGTGATCACAGGATTTAAAATACAATCCAGGAAGATAATATGATAGTAAAAAGTTCTATTTATAATAAACTAGCTCCTAGGGTTTACATGAGTAAGTAATTGATGCATAAATCCACTTCCGGGGTCCACTTGGTGCATGCTTCGGCTGAGCTTGATCTATCCACGAGCTGAGGCTTTTATTGGAGTTGAACTCCAAGTTATGACGTGTTTTGGGCGTTCAACTCCGGATCATGACGTTTTTCTGGCGTTTAACTCCAGACAGCAGCATGTACTTGGCGTTCAACGCCAAGTTACGTCGTCAATTTCCGAATGAAGTATGGACTATTATATATTGCTGGAAAGCTCTGGATGTCTACTTTCCAACGCCGTTGAGAGCGCGCCAATTGGAGTTCTGTAGCTCCAGAAAATCCATTTTGAGTGCAGGGAGGTCAGATTCCAACAGCATCAGCAGTCCTTTTGTCAGCCTTTTTCAGAGTTTTGTTCAAGTCCCTCAATTTCAGCCAGAAATTATCTGAAATCACAGAAAAACACACAAACTCATAGTAAAGTCCAGAAATGTGAATTTAACATAAAAACTAATGAAAACATCCCTAAAAGTAGCTTGAACTTACTAAAAACTACCTAAAAATAATGCCAAAAAGCGTATAAATTATCCGCTCATCAGTGGGTGTAGTAACCCATGTGATCTCTCTCCATTATTTTTCCTTAGCACAACACACCAAACAGAATTAAATGCACCATGTGGTAAACAGGAAAGCAAAGAAGCAGAACAGAATTCTAAAAATTAAAATAAGAAAAATTAAAATAAAACTAACTAGGAAACACCAAACTTAGTTTCAGAAATTAAGAAAAATATTAGTGATATTTATTTATTTAAAATATTTTTTTCAAAAATAATAAAATAAAATTAAAATTAAAACGTCTAATCTAAGCAATCAAACAACTGATAGTTGTTAATCACACTATCAATCCCCAGCAACGGCGCCAAAAACTTGGTGCAGAATTTACAACCCACAAACTAACCGGCAAGTGCACCGGGTCGTACCAAGTAATACCTCAGGTGAGTGAGGGTCGATCCCACGAGGATTGATGGACCAAGCAACAATGGTTAAATGATTTACTTAGTTAGGCAAGCAGAAAATGGTTTTGAGATGTTCAAAAGGTTTAAGTTGAAAACATCAGAAGGCAGGCACACAAGTAAATAAATTGAAAATAAAATATTGCAGAAACAATTAAGACTTCAGAGTTATCTATTTTTCTGGATTAACTTTTCTTTCTAACTATTTTAATCATTTAGGATTTAATTTATGGCAAACTATATGTGACTAGACCCTAATTCCTTAGACCTTTCTAGTCTCCTCTAAAATTCATCGACTGTCAATGCCTTGGTTAATTAATTCCAATTAGAGGGTGAAGTTCGAATTCCAGTTTATACGCCACAAAAATTCTAATTACCCAAAAATAAGAGGATTATATGTCACGTATCATGTTAAATCCAAATAATTAAAATTTAGGATAATATATTTTCAAGCTGTTGTTAAAGTAAAGAGCTTTTCCAAGTTTTACAAGAACTCAAATAGAAAGAGGGTCATACTTCCGTTCCACCAAAATTCATAAGATAAAGAGCGAAAACAATTCTTAAATTATAAATCCACACATGAATTAAAATAAAAAAAGCAATAAAATCAATCCATACAAATAGACAGAGCTCCTAACCTTAACAATGGAGGATTAGTTGCTCATGGTTCAGAGAAAAATAGGATTCTCCTAAAATGTACAGAGTTCCAATTTGATGGCCTCTCTAATAGAAGAGAAGTCTCTCCTTTTTATAACTAATCCCAATTAATTTAAAATATAATTTCTAAAATTAAAATAATATCTTTTCCTGTTTTAAAATCAAATTTGAATTTAAATCAGAATTAACTAACTACTCCGCGTCTTATAATGCGGGGACCACTTGACTTCACTGGATCCGTGCCTAACTTGGGTGCTAAAATGGGGCCTAGAAATCACCCCCAATGTTTTTTGCTCATGGCACATGTCACGCGTACGCATTGATGGTCTTTTTCCACAAGTCACGCGGACGCGTCGGTCACGCGCACGTGTCGCCATGGAAAGCTCGAAATCACGCGCACGCGTCAGTCACGCGTACGCGTCGCTCCTCGTTGCCATCTCCTTTTGTTCTTGTGCTGCAGAAACTCCATCAAATCCAGCCAAATGCTGCCTAAAATAACCAAAATTGTAAAAGACTCAAAGTAGCATCCATATTGGCTAAAAGATAATTAATTCTTTATTAAACACAACAAATTAGATGCAAATTTACTATGAAAAAATAGGAAAGATGCTCACGCATCACTATGCAAAGCTCTCACCGAGCTCTTCAATTTTATCCATACAAAGTCTTAAGAATCTCTAAATTCAAACTCCAGTTCTTTGCTGTATACATTTTTTCATTTTTGGGTTTGGTGGTTAAGTGATTTTGTTATTTTAGTTGTTTAGGTGATATCTAGCATTGAAGATTTGTTGGGTTTTGTCCTAAGCCACAGTGGGTGAGGTAAACCAATTCCAAACCCTTGTGGTTTGATGTATTTATGAGCACTAGTGTTAATTTTGGTAATTTGTATGCTTATAGCTTGAATTATTGTTGATTGGAGTTGAATTGAAGAATGGGTGCACTTGGAATTGAGGATTTTGGTTAGACTTGTTGATTTTGGTAGTTTTGTGCTTGTGTGGAAATTAGTCAAGCTATGGTTTCAATTTTTTTCAAAATAATATGTAATGTTATGGGCAACTTAGGCTAGATGATCTTAAGATAGGATTGAATTGTATGAAAATATGAAATTGCATGATATGGTTAATTGCTGTTGAGTATGTTGTAGTGATGATGATTGATGATTTTGATGAGGATTTATTATGAGTATTGATGTTGGTGATGAAATTTGGTGATGACTGATGATAAGGTTGAAATAAGGTATATTGCTTCTGATGGGTTGAACTTGTGTAAAATTGTTGAGACCAATATTGGATTAAGAATTTTTAGATTTGTTGATCTAGGAATAGAAGAGATGAAATTTGAGTAATATAGGTGTGGATATGGTTGCAGGGTAATTGAGGAGTAATTATAATGTGTAGTAGTGTTTGATGCTGATTTTAGTTGTGTATTGAATTGGTTTGGTTTTGAGTTTTGGAAAACTAGAGAACTTTGCAAAATTTGGTAAAACCTTGATTTTAACCAACTTTGATGGGCCATAACTTGGTCTCTAGATCTTCAATTTTGACGAAACTGGTTTTGAATGAAAGTTGGATCCGAGATGTTTATGATGTTTAAAGAATGGGTGAAAAATTATTTTTAACAAAAAATTTATGTGCATTTGAAGTTTGTTGTGAAAAATTGAATTCTACAGCAAAACAGCTTTTCTGGAAATTTGGTGGCATGCGCACGCGAAAACAGGTGTGCGTGCACGAGGATGGGCCTGTGTCCAACACTCATGCGTACACGAAAATGGCAATTTTACACCCTTGCGTAGCCAGCCATTGGCATGCGTATGCGAAAACCCTTTTCTATTTCGAATGCCACGTATGCAACATTGGTAGTTTGACACTCATGCGTACGCGAGAACGTGCATGCGTACGCATGGCCCCTGTTTTGCTGAAAATGTGATTTTTGTATTTTTAAGCCCTTCTCTGGCTTTCTAAACTTATGTAACTACTGTTTAGGATCTCTTAGCTTGTATTTACGCTTTTGGAACAAAGGAAACACAATGAGTGAACCTAATTGAATATTTTATGTTATAAGATTAGAGACGGTAACTTAGGCTTGGGAAGTTCAGTGGATGGAATATCTTGAGTGGATTGGCAGAATGTTGAATTGATGATGAATTAAGACAAAAGAATAATTGAGATTTTTGGACATGATGAGAATGATAGTGATCACTGAGACTGGGGTGCCGGCGTAAGAACGGTGGTTAATCCTGCTTACGTTGAGATGTGAGGTCTGAGGCAGAGTATTCCGCTCGCATCCTTTTGAGTCACAAGAGTGTGCCGGGCACTATATCCCTAGGTATCAATTATTTGTTGGAAAGATAACATCAAGATCTTACCAGCAATATATAATAATCTATACTTTTCTTTGGATATAACTGTCCAAAACGAGCATTGAACGCCCAATTTACTCCCTTTCTGGCGTTCAACACCCAAGAAGGACCAACCCTCCAAGTTGAACGCCCAAACTGGCGTTCAACGCCAGCCAGGGAGCAGGAACCAAAGTTGAACGCCCAGAACTTGAGTTGAACGCCAAGCATCAGCCCAAACACTCACCAACTAGGCCCCAAAGTGGATTTTAGCACTTCTTAGCTTATTTTATTCTCTTTTTGTAATTTTTAATTAAAAATAATATCTTTTAGGTTTAGTCTTAGAATTTTTATTATAAATAAGGAACTTCCTTCCTCCTGAGGATCATGCCTCAATACTATTCCTATGGATTAATATCATTATTTTTCTACTTTAATATATGTTTGATTCCATTCTATGATGTATTATCGTTTGTCATCTTTATGAATCTGGGGTGGAACGAGATTATGACCCCTTATTCTACATGAGTTCTTTACGAGTCATGACCCGGATAGTATCGAGCTACAGCTTGAGAGTACATCACAGGTTCCAACAAGTTATTTGGGCTAATTCGGATACATTACATGAAATCTCGTTAGTCATGGGTAATTGAGGTCCCTTGGCGCTAACGCTAGAATACTGAGCATCATTCTCTGATCCGGAAGATTCGACCTTGTCTGTGGCATTTTGAGTAGGATCATCAGATATTAAATGGCGTGAGCTTCACCCTCGTCCAGATTGATTGACCAGTTCTAGCGTTTGGTTCGGATCAAAGGAGATTAATGACCACTACCCATGGCTTAATCACTTACAGCCTTGCGATTGAATGAATCACTCATTGTTAAAGTAAGCAGTGAGAACTATTAATCTGGAAGAACAAGCATCTCCGAGGCCTTAACTGATTTCTTACTATTGTTTTCTATCATATCTTTATTGCTTTCGTTATTGTTTTGTTTATGTGCCTACAACAACAACAATCAACTTTCTATTCTCCTGACTAAGATCTGCAGGATAACCATAACTTGCTCAATCTGGCAATCCTCGTGGGATCGACCCTCACTCACCTGAGGTATTAATTGGACGACCCGGTGCACTTGCCAGTTTAGTTGTGCGAGTTTCATTTTTGCGCACCAGCATTCTTATATGATTGTTTGCTTTGTTTACTTGCATTATGCCAACTTGTATAACATGTTTAATTGCTAATTGAACTATCTGTTGTATATGTATAATACTTGTGTTTTACTTGCTTGCACTATTTGTGTTTTCAGCTGGGATTGAAGAGGTTCGGTAGGCGGTGGTGATGGGATCGCATGGAGGATAGGTTGGCGAAGGCTGTGGGACAGCGGTGATCAGTTAGTTTAGAAATCCCTTAAGTTAGATAACCCTTTTATGGTTTAAGTTTTTATTTTAAGTTGAATCTTGATATTGGTTTGAAGTTTTAGGATTACCTTTGGCTTTCTAGAACCTTATATCTTATCTATTGGGCACTATTACCATACTGAAAACCTCCGGTTCTCATACCATATGTTATTGTTATTTTTCAGATGTAGGTCGCAACCCACCTCGGTGAGTTTGTCGATGGTGATAGAGTAGAGGATGTTTCGCTTTTATCTGTTGTTTATTTTACTATTGTTATTCTCTCACTTTTTGTACAATGTACTTGTTGCCTTAGAGGCTTAAACTTTTAGAGACAGAATATATTCATTTTAACTTCAAAAACTCTGTTGTATCTGTTTTATCTAGTCGGCCTTAACTCCGCAGACTGTGACTAGGTTTCGTTTAGACATTGTATATCTTGTATCTATAATCTCTTCTTCTTACCTTGCACTTTAGTTATCGTGTGTGAACGTTTCGCGCTTTTGTATCTCTTTTTTCTGTGTCTTTGAGCTTTATTTTCTTCAACGGGCTTCTAGTGTATTATATTCCTTGATTATATATTACTGTATGAGCTTTAGAACTTTTTGTGACGCTTTGTTGTTCTTTGCTTTATGGCTAGAGGTAAGGCTTAGGGTGATAAGGTGTTACAGTATTTATATGAGAAGATTCCTATTTTACAATTGCTCAACTCAAGGTTCCAGAGATGCCGAGCTTGTGCCCAAGATGCCTCTCTGATGAGGAATGTCCCATCTATAGCTTGCTTCAGCTGCGATTTGGAATGATAGCGGCATCAGTGAGTAGATCTGGAGAGATGATTCAAGCTCCTTCTTTAATTGGTGTCAGCGAGTTATCTTCACCTTGGTGGCGAATGTGGAAGAAAGGAGAAAGCTCTCATTAATAGCTATCTTCTATTGGAACTGCTGGAAGGCAAGAAACTGTTTTATTTTTGAAAAGGATATGGTTTTGGCAGCAGCAGTGGTAGCCGACTCCGTGAAGCTAGTTCAACAACTTCATAGTAGTTTAATTAAATGAGTTAAATTGAGTTCTGAATGTTACTCTTCTCTCTCACTTAAAATTTCTTATTATTTGCATGTTTCATGGCTTTTAGGAGACCTCCATTTCTCTATTTTATTCTTAGTTGGATGTCTTTTGTTATTTTCATTCTAATAAATGAATAATAATTATCTTTGAAAAAAAAATCTCATTGACTAATTTAATTTATTGTCATGTGAAAGAGGTTAATGTTTTATTAATAATTAATTTTAATATTTATTATCTAAAAAATAAAAATTTTATATTAACAGCTACAAGATTAATTCAACCAAAAATTTCATTTTTGCACAATTGAATCTTAATTTTAGTCATAGTATTGATGTTTTTTTTATATTATATATAATAAATATTTAAAAGAAGAGAAGAGAAAATATAATCGAAAAGATAAATAGTAAAAATTTGAATAAATAAATTTTTTTAAAAATATGCATATAATAATTATATTTTTTTCTACATAAATAATATTACAATATCATCTTTTTGATATTTTTGTTACAAATTTAATATGTCTTATAATTTTATGAATGATTTGAATTTTATCATTTTATTTACTTTTATATTTTGTAGAGACCTTTTTAATATGCGTAAATTATAAGTCAACTAAGGAAAGAAAAGAATTAAGTTATAGTGAAAAGAAGAGAGTGTCTGCATAATATAAGCAGCATCAGTGCACAAATTTTGGAGAAACATTTTTAATTAATTACAATGAAAAAGTGTACTATGATATATTTTGATAGTAAATTAGTATTAATAATAGTAATAATAGAGTGAAAAAGATAAAAAGCGATAGAAGGGTTGGGAAGAAAGGAAATAGGTGAAGAGGAGAAAGGGAGTTTATTAATTTAAAAAAAGAAAGATTTTATTTTAATTGTAATGATAAAGTGTTATGTGAACAATGTGATTGTTAAATTAGTAATATAATATAAAATATAATATAGATATATTAGTAAGTAACAATAATTAATAATACAATATGAAAAATATTGAAGGTGATTAAAATTTATTATTTTTAGCCATCAATTAGTTATTTAAAAGTATTAAGATAAAGTATGTTGTTAGATTAATAAATTAAAGAAATTATATTAAAAGAATTAATTGATGGTTATGAGATGGCCAAAAATAATAAATTTTAATGATTTTTTAATTCTGAAAAAAAAAATTTTAATTTAAAAAAATATTTAAATTATAACAAAAAATAACATATATCATAATATAATTGTGAAATTATTTATTAATAATTAATAATAATATATAACAGAAATATAATAGACACACATATTTATATATATATAATGAGTGAAGGTAGAAAAAGATAGAAAAGACAAGAGGGAAAAGGAGAGAATTTTTATTTAAAAAAAACTTTATTTCAATTAAAATGAGTGAGTATAATAAAATACCTTTTGGTTGTAAAAATTAATAATATATAATCAATGTAAAACCTTTTCTTTCCTTCAAGAATTCATCGCTTTCATGCAAGTTGGCAACCTGTGATGATGATAGTGTCCTCTCATTTTCTGAATTCAGCAGTGGCTCCATTGAACTGCAAAGTCAAAGAAGTGCATATGGCCAATGGATTTTCTCAAAGTTTGTTTTGAAAGAAAAAGACATGAAATAAATATGATCAAATATCATCGGCATCATAGCAGGTATGACAGCTATTTATTGAGGCCAGTTTCTATTAGTTAACCGAAAGATGCAAAAGGGACAATATATATAAGCAGCACAGACGTGAGAGTGATTGATATTAACCGCCTGAAAACACTTGCAAGTGTTGCAATATATATAATTTTCATACACAAACAATTTTATACATATATGTAACACATACAATAAAAATAAGTATTAACTTTTAATTATTTATTTAAAAAATCATCTAAACACATAAATCTAATCAGATTATAGTACAGAACAATCGTCACTTATGAATAATGTGTGAACCGACAATCAATAAACCATCTAATTAAGCATTGTATTAGATATATAGTTACTTTATTATTATATAAATGGTCCATATAACATCACCACTACATCAATTTAATTTTTAAAAGATAAAATGCTTTAAATTAATTCATAAAAGATACAATGTTAGATTAATTCTACTAGTTAAATGATAGGGAGTTACTTAGATAAAGACGTTAAAAAGGTCTTTTTATAAAAATATTTTTTAATAATTAAAATTTAACATATATAATCAATTAAATCATGTTATTTTCGTCAAAATTAGGCTAGACAAATTGATTTGTCGAAAAATAGTGAATCAAATCTTGAACTAGTCTAAATTAATATTATTTTTTTATAGAAAATGACTATAATACCCTATTATAAAAAATGACTAAAATACTTCTATTATATATATTAATTTTAAAAATCCTAAAATTTAGTTCATTATTTTTCTATTATAAGATTAGGATTTAGAATTTTTAAAATATATAATAATAATAATAATAATAATAATAATAATAATAATAATAATAATAATAATAATAATAATAAGAGTATTCTAATTATTCTCTATAATAAGAGTATTATAGTCATTTTTTATAAAAAAATAATATTAATTAAGGCCAGTTCAACATTTGATTTATCATTTTTTCGGTTAAATCAATTTGTCTAGTCTAATTTTGACAAAAATAATATGATCTAATCGATTATATATGTTAAATTTTAATTACTGAAAAACATTTAAAAAAAACGTTTTAGACGTCTTTATCTGAGTGACTCTCTAAATGATAATATATGTTAATTATTTTATGACAAGTTATTATCTAATAGATATAGAAAGACTAATTTGATTTATTATTATATCTTTTAGAAACTAATTTAAAGTCTTTAATCTTTTGAAGATCAAATCATAGGTGTAATTTTTTAGAGGCCATAGTTACTCGATAACATTAATCAAATTGGCAGTGGATGACGAAACATTTTTTCAATTTTGATCTGCTCAAGTAATAAATTGGTAATCATATTTCATTCATTTCCGTTACACATAAATGGCCAAAACTGGTTTCAACTAGAATCGTTACAGGGCTATGGAGTTTATTGAAATTCACTTGTTTGTAGCGATTTTCATAAAATTAAATTGGATTGATCTAGTAATTAATTTACTAACTATTTAAACTAAGTATTGAGGATTTAAATTACATTTACAGCAATCTATTAGTAAGTGAAAACCTAGAAAAAAAAAGGACAAATATGTATGTAATTTCTGTTCAACACAATTTAGAAATTTGGTTTTAATATTTTATGCATATAAAAAATCCCTGATTTTGTTGAATTTCCTTTTCCTTTTTTGGTTTTGAAATTCCTTTTTTTTTATTTGTTGAATTTCGTTATTAATTTTCCTTTATTTTTTTAGCGGAAATTGGAGGTATAAAATTGTTCCAAAACCCCATATAAAATATTGGCCCGCCAAAGCCTACTTTATTTTTGTTTCATATAAAATACGGCAAAGACCTGAACTGAAAAGTGACCCAAATTAAAAGGAAAATCGGCCACCCAAGAAACAAAAATTCAGAATCGGCTTTGACAAAAAATAAATAGTTACAATTATACCCAAAAAAAAAAATAAATGAAAACTTACATCAGTTTTTTCTCTTTGTAAAATTTTCATACTAAATACCAAAAAGAAAAAAAAATAAAAAACTAGAACAACTTCAGCTTTGGCATAATCCATAATGTGAAAATTTTGTCTCAAGTGGCAGAAACATCAGAGTGCAATGAAGATTTCTTGCAATGTTTTGGAGTCTTAGATTTTAGAAATGAGTTCCAAAATTTTGAATGATGAATCAATATCGTGATACAAGTTCTTATATACTGCACTTACAAATTACAATAAGCTTATTCTAACTGATCCTTCACTCTAATTGCTAACTATCAATTTCCATCTTTGTCCATAACTAACTAACTAACTAACCCCTCAGCCTCTAACTGATTCCGTTATGCCAGCTGGTACTTCAACTTCCTTCCTCTGCCAGCTGGCTTTACTACACTATGGTCCACCAACACATAGAAGTCACCACTCACTAGGGACGAAGTGAGATATAAAATTGTCTGGTAATTTATAATGGGTTAATTGAAGCCGCTAGGAGGGGAAAAGTGTGTGGATTTAATCGATCAATGAACACAATGCGTGGAAGTTTTAATAAAATTACCTTTATATATGTAGTAGTACTACTAGTACGTAATATGTTATAATCTTCTAAGATATAAATTTATTCCGAATATATTTTCACCAAATTAATACTATCTATTTTAAAATTTTAATACATTTATAATTCAAAAATTTGGATGGATTTTTAAAATTGAAAGAATAGTAGCATCTGCCCAAAAGTGAAAATACGTTAATTCATGATTTGCATCAAAATCACAGTTTCGAGACAAAATTACTTTTACTAAGAAAATGTCAAACATGTTCGACAACTTCCCCAAAGCATAATTGAGGCATGAAACATAACTCCATGTCCTCCAAAACACTTTCCGAAACATGCTAGAAATGAGTGAAAATTTGCTAGCATGACATTGACATAGGGTCCCGGGTATTAAGTACTTTGAGTTGCTTTGGGTTAGCAGACTTATTAGGGCATCTAATTAGTACTATTACTAGTATTTTTGCTCAGCGAAAAATTACGGGTATATTTAGTCTAAAATTAATTATGATAAAATATAATAAAAATATCTAAAATGTTTAACTGTAGTGTAAATAAAGATAATAAATAAAAGAATAACAAATAGTAGTAATAAAAAAATAACACGCTATTTTAAATTTGAAAAAATTTCTTTAAATATAATATTTATTGTGCTACTTAAAGCATGTCCTTCTTTGTTGTGAATAAAAATTTTCAACTCCTTCTTACTTCGAACACGAGATATAGCAACATAAATTTGTTCCTGACTAAACACGGGTTTAGGAAGATACACTCCAACATTGTTAAGAGATTGTCATTGACTTTTATTGATGGTCATGGCATATGAGACAACAATAAAAAATTGTCTCCTATCCAATTTGAAAGGCCATGGTAATTGAGAAGGAGACATGCACATGTATGGGATTAAGACCTTTTTGCCAAGATAGCTTCCAACTAATACTTCTGCTTCTATAATATGATTAGATAATCTTATTATAATTAGCCTGGTGCCATTACATAAACCAGCAGATTGGTCTAGATTTCTTAAAAGCATTATAGGAATTCCAACCTTCAACTTCAAAGCATGATGAGGTAATCCTGAATATTGGAGGCTATTTAAAAACTCTAGAGTAAGTGTTTCAGTAGCATACTGTCCACTTCCATAAGATTTGTCAACACTATCTGAACTCAAGTAAATTTTTTCATCTCTTGAAATTTTCATGATATTATATTGATTTACCTTCTCAACGACATCAAGCGTAGAACAAAAAATTGCTCGTGATTGCAACCAATTAGAATCCAAGTGATTTTCAAGAAGATTTGGATATATACAATCCACAATAGAACTAAGATGATCTTCAAAAATTGATATGAGCAACTCAGTAGGAATCATAATCTCAGAGATGTCATCATTAGGCCACCTATATTGCCATCTCCAACATTTAAGATCCATTATTGTGAAAACAAAGCCAATTCATCATTATCAGCATGTGAAGATTCCTCTAGTCTCATATTTTTAGTAAGTCTCAAAACACTACAATAGTCCCATATGTAAGAGGAAGATATGCTTGCATTTACAATTTCTGTCATACCACCTCCAGGAATGACAGGAAGAATTTGTCTAAAATCTCCACGAAAAACTATTACCTTCCTACTAAAAGGCAAATTAGCATTATTATTATTTGTAGATAACATAATGTCTCTTAAACTTTTATCAAATGCCTTAACACTATATCTGTGAACCATAGGCGCTTCATCCCATATGATACGCTTTGTTTGCTTTAACAACTCTGCTAGTTCACTATTTTATTTGATAATACATACAGAATCTTCATGCACAATGGTATAGCAAACCTAGAATGAGCTACTCTACCTCCAGATAGTAGCAAAGCAGCAATTCCACTCAATGTAACAGTAAGAACAATCATTTCTTGTGACCTTGAAAAAGAAGTCAAAACTATCCAGAGATAAGTCTTACCTATTCCTCCATGGCCATATACAAAGAATACTTCACCAATTTTTTCAAAAACTACTTCCACAATTTTCTCAAAAACACCTTGTTCTTGGGTTAAGAATGAGAATAATGTCTGAAACTCATTTTTCAAATTATTCTTATCATAGTTTAGCTCCTTATAAATTAAACCATTTTGAAATTTCAGCCTCACAAAATATTTGGAAAAGGCATTGGAGGAAATTCCTTTAAACTCTTCTTATTATCTTGCAATATCATCTCAATTTCATATAAGCATCTTGTTTTCAGCTGATCATCAGTCAAAGATAAATCTGCAAACAAAAAGAAAAAACAATATAAGAACAAATAAAATAGTTATAGTAAGCAACACAATATGAATTATTAAAAAATAAAATTTTATTAGAATCAAAGGAGAACCTGAATTTTTTGACAATTTTCTTTCATTATACAAAATATCATTAGATAGAAGTCTCCAAATTTCTTCCCAAACACTATTTGACATTAACATCACCATGAAAAGCTTCCTTAGATAATCACCTAAACCGCAACATGAAGCTTCTTTGATAGCTTCAATATATTCTCTATCATCATTAAGTAATCCCAAAGCAAAGCAAGCATCTCTAAAACTATTGTGAATAATACCATTTGCACTTTTGATTTGGTCATAGTTCGTAGGACCTCGAACAAAATTCGATATCATTCATAAATAAAATAACTCTCCGCATGTTGGAGGTACATAATAAAGCCTTATAATAGTATAGTCACATTTTCTTTTTGACCAAATTTTTTTATTTTTTATTATAAACAAAGAATCTTGGAAACTCAGAATATGCCAACTTTTTAGCCTCAGAGTAACTATTATTAGCATCCATCCATGCAGTAAACACTAATTGATCAATCCCGGGTTTTGACAGAATATCATCAATATCTTCACCATCTTCATATAGAATTGGATTCCGACCAGGAAAATGAAAGCTCAATCTCTGTACAGCAGGTTCTCTAGAATGAATGGGGTATGCAAATATTCTTCAAATAGCTTCACATGGGGATATATGTCTACAATCAAGATAGCTTTTTATTTCATCAATAACTTTATTTGAGCATTCACTATCATTAGCATTATCTAAAATAGCAGTGACACGATCATAACCCTTGTTTATATATTTAAAGAGATACTTAATTGCTCTACTCTAGTTACACCACTCAACATTCATGTGAGCTTGATATTTCATTAGCAAAGAAGGATTGTAAGGAACAACATAGCAATTATCTATAGCCACATTTTCTTTTTCAGCATAACAACCAGTCTTTCTTCTTCTATATATTGGATACCTTTCAACATTAATAGTTGTTAAATCAGCAAAAGACTTGGGATAGAACTTTGAACAACGACCTTCTTTCATACATGGTGAAAATATATTTGCCGAACTGCATGGACCATGAAGCATAAATTTTTTTACAGCCTTGTACAACTCTGGATGCTCAAATTGATTAGGAATCTCAGCACAAATTACTTTATCTATATCTTTTGGATCTGGAAAATTGCTTAAAGAATCCCAGAATATCAATATATGAGCATGTGGTAGACTTCGTTTCTGAAAGTCAATTGTGTGAACATCTGCACATAAAACATAGTATAGTACATATTAGCAACTATAAATATACTTGATGTTCTTAAATAGTATATACTTTTTTTAATGTACACCTTACCAGCAACAACTTTACCAAAGAACCTTTCCTTTTTCAAATCTTTAATTAGCATATCAAGATTCATTTTGAACATTCGACAAACAATATCAGGACGGTGTACATGTTTGAGATGTAAAGGGTCTAAGAGTCGCTTGATCTCTGGCTATTCTGAATTACATGTGAAAGTGATAAACAAATCTGGATAACCATCATGTCCACAAATTGCAGCACAATCATGGTATAAGCTATCCATATAATGCCTACCTCCTATAAAACTTGATGGAAAAACTATTCTTTTCCCTACACTTGAGTCACTTGTTTGACATGTAGATTTAGCATTTTTCAAACTCTTATAATATTCAGCTCTAAGTTCATTTTGATGAATCCTGAAATATAACAAACGTTCTGACTCAATCATAGTGTAAGAATCCATTACAACAACAACAAAGCCTTGTCCCACTAAGTGGGATCAGCTACATGAATCAAACGACGCCATTGAGCTCTGTTATGTATCATGTCTACAAAGAGACCGTTTACATGTAGATCTCGTTTGATCACCTCATGGATGGTCTTCTTAGATCTTCCTTTGTCTTTCACCCCTTGTCCATCTTCCATCTCATCCACCCTCTTGACTAGGTGTTCTGTCGGTCTTCTTCTCACATATCCAAACCACCTGAGACGCGATTCTACCATCTTTTTTACAATGGGTGCTACTCCAACTCTCTTTCTTATATCTTCGTTCCTTATTTTATCTAATCATGTATGACCACTCATCCATCTCAACATCTTCATCTCTGTCACACTCAACTTATATTCGTGCTTCCCTTTGGCTGTCCAACACACCGTACCATAAAGCATAGCCAGTCTTATACTAGTGTAATAGAATTGACCTTTAAGTTTTAAAGGCACTTTTTGTCGCATATAAAACCACATGCACTCTGCCATTTTGACCAACATGCTTGGATCCTATGATTTACATCCTGTTTAATCTCTCTATTATCATGTATGACGCACCCAAGATACTTAAAACTCCGCCTATGTTACACTTGTGGTACATAGCCGGTCCCAAGCCCGGATAGGTTGTGTTAGGTCTTCGACAACCAACATAAAAATATAGTCGAATCCCCATGACATGTAAGCATCCACTAAAAATTACTGAAAAAGTGTTTTAGGAACCAATACTGTTGGAGCTTCTGTTTTCCTGGTTTGAAGCCTAAATGCAAAAAATTATTGCATGGTCAATTCGCTCCTCATGTTAGGTTTCAAACTCCCGATGATTTTATGTTGAATATCAACTCTATAGCCATCTTCTCCATATGGAAAAAGAAGTGGATATTGTAAACCAAGATAAGCAACATGAATCTCATTTATACGCTTTAAGCGACCATCTTGCCTTTCTAAGATTATATCTCTGGTTGATGAAAGAGAATCAATATCACCAACAATTAAAGTTGCCACTTCAGAAACACCCGGAAAATTATAAATTATTCCATATTTTTCCCTTGAACTTAAAAGCTTCAACCTTACATGTTCTGTATTAGAACCTGCGAATCTTTCTCTCGCCATTCTAAATGATTTTGCCAAAGCATTATTCTCATCTAACATATTTTGTAAGTTGCCAACAATCTCAGGGTCAATAGCATATTCAGAATCATTTGACTTATAACATCAATAAAAAAGAAGTAAAAAAAAATAAGAACTTCTATAGGTAAATAAAATGATATAAAAAATAGACAAAAAATATAAATAAAAAATGAAATATTAGTAATTGAGTTTAAATAAAGCAAATTACCTAAATGGTGCTATCCTATTGTTTACTTCGTTTTCTGTGTCATAGATATACAATTGACCAAATTTAGGTTTTTTACTGGGCATAGGCATTAAACTACCAATATAACGAACATTTTCTCCACTAATATTATAGACCGTTGGAGCAAGTCTATGGCCTTTGTTTATAGATGAGTCCACCTTTTCAGCAGAAGAAGTAAATGCAAACATTTGATTATATGCTCTGATATTATTTTGAAAATTCTTGTAATACTTTGAACCATAGTCATAAAGTAACTCTTTTAGAACTTCAGGAGGCTATGTTAGAAAAGGCAACTGCACTTTTTCTAAACTGCAGCATAGGCTAAACTCTGGAATGATATAATTTCTATCATCATACCACATTAAAGCACCACACTCTTGACAAATTAAAATTGGATCACCGAAATCAAAATAATCTGCATTATATGACAGAATGTTTTCTTTAGAATATACAATACAAAAGGAAAAGAATATTTATAGGTAAAAAGTAACCTTTTACCTCCATATGTGAACAGAAAGTTATTTTCTTGGTGACCATTACCTGTATCATATCAAATATAATATTTTTCAACTAAATAAATTTAACTTTAAAATAAAATAAATGTAAAAGTAATTGACAAAATGAATATACGTGGAATAATATAATAAAAACATAGCATAATAGTACCTTCTTGAAAATCAGTGCTGCTTTCATATAAACCAACACTCAGAGATAAATTTTTGAGAAGTTACTAGCATATAAAATAGAAAATTTAAACACTAAACTAACTCAAAGAATGGGTAATAGTACTAATAGCATAAAAAAATTAATTTATCATAGCAAACTCACCAAAAATATCATCATAGTTGAAATCATAATTAACTCTAACAGAAACTAATCCATCTTCTAAAATATCAAATTCATAATCTTGAGAAAATAAGTTTATCCCATTGATCACATCTCGTCCAGAAGATAAATGACAACTTGGATGTGTCATAGATTTCTTTGTATTTGAATAAACTTGACCAGCAGAAACTCCACATTGATATGCATTTGGATTAAAAGATATTTGTGAAAAAGACTCTAGTCTTTCAAGTTCATCAGTCAACATATGTGCTGGTAGGTATGAAGTACTTGCAACAAATTCTCTATCCTTGCAGCTTTTTTTTGAATTTTCACCAATACTAATGAAAATCTTTTTCCTTTTTGACTCTCTATTAGTGATTTTAGCTAACACTTTTCTTTTTCCTAAATTTTTCATATTCCTTTCTTCAATTTGAGAGTCACCAATTCTTTTTTGTCGCCCTCTTTTCAGGAGTAATATTGATTTTGTTCTTAATCTAACCTTTCTGCACTCATCTTTAGTAGAATTCATTCTTTTCTTTCTAATAATAACTGCAAAAATTATAATAAGATAAACTAATAAGCTCTAATATCAAATATTAAATCATAATATAATACTTTAAAATAGAAAGCAATTTAAATTAAAGATGTCTAATAAAATTGATACAAACTAATGAATAAGTATTACTTAAATATGTATAAACAACCTATGTATAAATTCAAGTTAAATGCCATATGTGATTGAAATAAGAATGATAGCATGTATAATAGATTGAAATGAGGTTCATGTGATAATTAAATCTTCAATTTATATCATGTAATGTAATACACAACAATGGTTAGGTCTACATTAAATTCAATTTGAATTAATATATTATAGTGTGCTTATAAGAATATAAAATTTGCAACTCGCATATATTTTAAATTGTATACGATCATGTTGGAGTAAATAAAAAGAATTCTTTGATCCTTCTCCAAGAACACATGAATTTTTCGTGCCTTAATGTGTCTGATGGATTGAGTTGTCAGGGTAGTATCATAAATAATAATAGTAAGAACATGACTGTCTGACCTTGCTATTTCTTTGTATTAAAGTGAGGCATAAACAGTGCCTAATTTTACTCATGCCATACATGTCTGATGCACATATGTTATTACTCTAAAATCTAAAGTATATAGGAACTTGTATTACATTTATTTTCTCAAGACTCAATACAATATTTCGAATTATGTTAGAGAAATTTGGATAGATTTCTTTATTGTATTTACTTTCTCAAGACTTAATACATCATTTTCATAAGACTTAACACAATATTTTGAGAGATGATAAAGTCTGAGATAAATTTAAAAAATTTGGACAGACATTTACAATCATAAGGATTTTTGAATTTCCCCTACAAACATAAAAACTCCAATGAGCAGACTTTCCATTACCACTTGTAAAATCAGCAACTAATTTTAGGCTTAGCAATTCAACAAACATGTAATGTGAAAGAAAAAGGAAGTGATGCAATTCACTGATTATTAGTTCTGCTACCTAATATTTATAATACAAAGCAATTCATCAAACATATAATTTGCAAGGAAGCAATGCTATAAAAAAATCAGCAACTAAGTTTAGGCTTAGCAATTCAACAAACATGTAATGTGCAAGAAAAAGGAAGTAAAGTAATTTACCGATTATTAAGTTTCGCTACCTAATATTTATAATACAAAGCAATTCATCAAACATGTAATGTGCAAGGAAGCAATGATATAAAAAAAATAATGATTATATATTGAAATTCATCAAACATGTACTATGTAGTGAAAGAAAGTAAAACAATTGACCAATCTTTTGCTTGAATATAAGCATAAAGTTATAAACAAACCCACTCTCCAATCATATTAGGATCAAGGTAAGAGTAAAAAGGATTACAAAGTTGTTCACATGAAATTGAAGTAGTTGATGCAGTGGTAAGGTGGTGAATTGAATCGTCAACAGTGGTAGAGAGCAAATGATTGAGCGACTCAATTGGTGGTAGAGGGCGTCGTTGCGATAGAGATCGAAGAAGAAGACCCAGTGAAGTGACTCTTGAAGCAGTGTTCTTTGGAGGTTACGGAAGCTGTTGAAAGCGAAGGTTCAGACGGAACATCGAATAGGAACTTTATTACAATTTGTGGGTGACTGTGTGATGAGTGAGATTAGACGAAAGGTGAAGGAGGGTTAAAATTGGAAGAAGATTTTTGTTAAGCACTTAATCTCATAATTTGTAATTGGGGATTTATAGTTGGAGTAAAAAAGTGGGAAACATTTCTCAGGGTATTTGCAGTTGGAGTAAAGAGACGGAAAACATTTCTAATTTAGGTACAATGAGGAGATGCCTGATGAGCGGATATTTTATACGCTTTTTGGGGGTAATTTCATGTAGATTTTAGCATGTTTTAATTAGTTTTTAATAGAATATTATTAGTTTTTAGGCAAAAATCATATTTCTGGACTTTAATATGAGTTTGTGTGTTTTTCTGTGATTTCAGGTATTTTCTGGCTGAAATTGAGGGAGCTGAGCAAAAATCTGAGTTAGGCTGAAAAAGGACTGCTGATGCTGTTGGATCCTGACCTCCCTGCACTCGAAATGGATTTTCTGGAGCTACAGGAGTTCAATTGGCGCGCTCTCAACGGCGTTGAAAAGTAGACATCCAGGGCTTTCCAGCAATATATAATAGTCCATACTTTGCGCAAAGATAGACGACGTAACTTGGCGTTGAACGCCAAGTACATGCTGCTGTCTAGAGTTAAACGCCAGAAACACGTCATGATCCGGAGTTGAACGCCCAAAACACGTTATAACTTGGAGTTCAACTCCAAGAAAAGCCTCAGCTCGTGGATAGCTTTAGTCTCAGCCCCAGCACACACCAAGTGGGCCCCAGAAGTGGATTTCTGCACCAATTATCTTAGTTTATTCATATTCTGTAAACCTAGGTTACTAGTTTACTATTTAAACAACTTTTAGAGACTTATCTTGTACCTCATGACATTTTCAGATCTGAATTACATACTTTTTGATGGCATGAGTCTCTAAACTCCATTGTTGGGGGTGAGGAGCTCTACAGCGTCTCGATGAATTAATGCAATTGTTTCTATTTCACTCAAACGTGTGTATGGTCCGATCTATGATGTTTATTCGCGCTTAATTATGAAGGAGGTGATGATCCGTGACACTCATCACCTCCCTCAATCTATGAACGTGTGCCTGACAAACACCTCCGTTCTACATCAGACTGAATGAGCTTCTCTTAGATTCCTTAATCGGAATCTCCGCGGTATAAGCTAGAATTGATGGCGGCCACTCTTGAGAATCCGGAAGGTCCAAACCTTGTCTGTGGTATTCCAAGTAGGATTCAAGGATTGAATGGCTGTGACGTGCTTCAAACTCGCGATTGCTGGGCGTGATGACAAACGCAAAAGGATCAATGGATCCTATTCCAACATGATCGAGAACCAACAGCTGATTAGCCGTGCTGTGACAGAGCATAGGAACGTTTTCACTGAGAGGATGGGAGGTAGCCACTGACAATGGTGACACCCTACATACAGCTTGCCGTAGACGTGCTTTACAAACAATTGAGTTGAATGCTACATTGCAGAAATTCAGAGGACAAAGCATCTCCAAAACTCCAACATATTTCTCATTACTGCACAACAAGTAATGATTTTATTCTCTTTTATTTTTCCAATCTAATAATTCGAACTGATAATTTTAATTAATATCCTGACTAAGATTAATAAAATAAACATAGCTTGCTTCAAACCAATAATCTCCGTAGGATCGACCCTTACTCACGTAAGGTATTACTTGGACGACCCAGTGCACTTGCTGGTTAGTTGTACGGATTGCAAATTCGTGCACTAAGTTTTTGGCGCCATTGCCGGGGATTATTCGAGTTTGAACAACTAAAGGGTTATTTTATTTCTTAGATTAGGAATAATTTATTTTTTTATTGTTATCGTTATAGAGTCATCAAATTCTGGTAGGATAGTTTCTTTTCAAAAATTTTTAAAAAAAAAAAATATTATTTTTCTTTATTAATTGTTAATTTTTCGTGAGTCTAGTGTCTTGTTCTATGTTTGGTGTCAATTGCATTTTTTATCTTTTTTTTTTCTTTAAATTTTCGTACTTGTGTTCTTTGTTCTTCATTGATCTCCAAGTTGTTCTTGTTTATTTTCTTGTTTGATCTTGAGTTTTTCTTGTGTTGTGTCTTTTCTTGTTTTTCTGGTGCTTTTTCAAAACATTAGCTTTCAAAAATTTTGTACTTTTATCTATAAATATAATACATTTTTAAAATCAACTCTGAAGTTGCTGCCCAATTGGCTGGAGCTTTAGTAGTTGTTCTTGATAATTGGGTATCCTCTTTGGAATCTTTTTCAAAAATAACTTCTCTTTAATTGAATTTTGTGCCAAACTCTAAGTTTGGTGTTTCCTTGTTAATTTTTCTTTAATTTTCAAAAATTTGTCTTGGTTTTCTAAAAATTTTAAGTTTGGTGTTCTTTCTTTTGTTCTTGGTATTCTTGTGAATCTTCAAGGTGTTCTTGAGTCTTTCTTGTGTTTTGATCTTAAAATTTTTAAGTTTGGTGTTCCTTGGTGTTTTCCCTCCAAAATTTTCGAAAATAAGGAACATTGGATCTAAAAATTTTAAATCTTGTGTCTTTTGCATATTTTTCTCTTTCATCATAAAATTCAAAATTCAAAAAAATATCTTTTCTAACTAATTTTGAACTATTTTTTCGAAATTTTTTTATAAAAATTCAGATTTCAATTTTAAAATTTTTCAATTCTTATCTTTTTAAGTTAAAAAAAAATTATTATCTTTTTCAAAAATATCCTAACCACTTTCTCTCTCCTCACTTTTTCAAAAATCTTCATAAAATATTTTCAAATTCTTATTAATTTTTTTATTTTAATTTTCTTATTTTATCTTATTTTTATTTTGGTTTTTATTTTATTTCGAATTTTTTTATTTATAAACTAAAAATTTAAATCCACATTACCCCTTTACTCCAACATGGACATAAGCGGAAATGAACAGTCCAAGAGGACTTTGGGGTCATATGCTAGCCCCACTACTGCTTCATATGGGAGTAGTATCTGTATACCCTCCATTGGAGTTAGTAGCTTTGAGTTGAATCCTCAGCTCATTATCATGGTGCAGCAAAACTGCCAGTATTCCGGTCTTTCACATGAAGAACCTATAGAGTTTCTGGCACAATTTTTACAAATTGCTGACACAGTACATGATAAGGAAGTAGATCAGGATGTCTACAGATTATTACTGTTCCCATTTGCTATAAAAGATCAAGCTAAGAGGTGGTTAAATAACCAACCTAAGAACAGCATAAAAATATGGAAACAACTGTCAGAAAAATTCCTGAATCACTATTTCCCTCCAAAACGGATGACACAGCTAAGGCTAAGCATCCAAGGTTTCAAACAAGGAGATAATGAATCCCTTTATGATGCCTGGGAGAGATACAGAGAGATGCTAAGAAAATGCCCCTCTGAAATGTTTTCAGAATGGGTGCAATTAGACATCTTCTACTATGGGCTTACAGAAAAAACTCAGATTTCTCTAGACCACTCAGCTGGTGGATCTATACATATGAGAAAAACAATTGAAGAAGCTCAAGAGTTTATTGATACAGTTGCCAGAAATCAGCATCTGTACCTAAGCAGTGAATCTTCCATGAAGGAAGAAGCTAAAACAGTAACTGCTGAACTCAGTCCGGTGGATCAGGCTAATGAATTTAATCAGCAATTAGACTTTCTAACTCAGCAGCTAGCCGAATTCAAGGAAATATTACAGGAAACAAGAATTGCTAACAGGAATATGGAAGTACAATTAAAGCAGACAGAAAAGCAACTGTCAAAACAAATAGCAGAAGAATGCCAAGCAGTTCAATTAAGAAGTGGGAAAACATTAAATACCTTCATGGCTACTCAAAGCAGCAGGAAACCAAAAAATGAACAAATGGCTACTCAAAATCCCTCTGAGGACAGTCAGAGCCCAGAGAGGAATAATGCTGGCGCTGAACGCCCAGACCATGCTCATTCCTGGCGTTCAACGCCAGAAACAAGCATGAATCTGGCGTTGAACGCCCAAAGGGAGCATGGTTCTGGCGTTCAAACGCCAGTAACAAATAAGGAGGTGGCGTCTAACGCCACTCCAGCTTCCACCCCTGGCATTCAAATGCCAGTAGGGGATCAGTCACACACAAGTGCTGATATCAACCCTTCTAAAAAGGTTTCCCAACCCACTTCTGTAGGTAATTGGTGCGCGAAATTGTGAACAATACTTTTTCACAACTCAAATAATCCCTGGTCATGAACTCCAAGAACTTGGTGGCTCAATACCATGGCATTACACAACTTCGCACAACTAACCAGCAAGTGCACTGGGTCGTCCAAGTAATAAACCTTACGTGAGTAAGGGTCGATCCCACGGAGATTGTTAGCATTGAAGCAAGCTATGGTCATCTTGTAAATCTTAGTCAGGCAAACTCAAATATATATGATGATGAACGAAAATAACATAGAAGATAAAGATAGTGATACTTATGTATATCATTGGTGTAAGAGCTTCAGACAAGTGTATGAAGATGCCTTCCCTTCCGTCTCTCTGCTTTCCTACTGTCTTCATCCAATCCTTTCTTACTCCTTTCCATGGCAAGCTTGTGTAGGGTCTCACTGTTGTCAGCAGCTACCTCCCATCCTCTCAGTGAAAGCGATTGCATATGTCCTGTCACGGCATAGCGGAATTCAGCTGTCGGTTCTCGTTCAGGCCGGAATAATATCCATTGATACTTTTGCGTCTGTCACTAACGCCCTAGCCTGCTAGGAGTTTGAAGCACGTCACAGTCATTCAGTCATTGAATCCTACTCAGAATACCACAGACAAGGTTAGACCTTCCGGATTCTCTTGAATGCTGCCATCAGTTCTTGCCTATACCACGAAGACTCTGATCTCACGGAATGGCTGGCTCGTTTGTCAGGCGAGCACTCGGTTGTCAGGCGATCAACCATGCATCATGCAATCAGAAATCCAAGAGATATTCACCAAGCCTCGAATGCTTGTAGAACAAGAGTGGTTGTCAGTCACCTTGTTCATAGGTGAGAATGGTGATGGGCGTCAATCATCACCTTCATCATGTTGAAGAACAAGTGATATCTTGGTAAAAGAACAAGCGGAATTGAATGGAAGAACAATAGTAATTGCATTAATACTCGAGGTACAGCAGAGCTCCACACCTTAATCTATGGTGTGTAGAAACTCCACCGTTGAAAATACATAAGAACAAGGTCTAGGCATGGCCGTGAGGCCAGCCTCCCAAATGATCTAAGAACTAGATGTCCAAAGATGATCAAAGGATCAAAAACAATCCAAAGATTTCTAATACAATAGCAACAGGTCTTACTTATAAGAAACTAGTAGCCTAAGGTGTACAGAAATGAGTAAATGACATAAAAATCCTCTTCCGGGCCCACTTGGTGTGTGCTTGGGCTGAGCAATGAAGCAAATTTCGTGTAGAGACTCTTCTTGGAGTTAAATGCCAGCCTTGGTGCCAGTTTGGGCGTTTAACTCCCATTTGGGTGCCAGTTCCGGCGTTTAACGCTGGGATTTCTTGAGGTGACTTTGAACGCCGGTTTGGGCCATCAAATCTTGGGCAAAGTATAGACTATCATATATTGCTGGAAAGCCCAGGATGTCTACTTTCCAACGCCGTTGAGAGCGCGCCAATTGGGCTTCTGTAGCTCCAGAAAATCCACTTCGAGTGCAGGGAGGTCAGAATCCAACAGCATCTGCAGTCCTTTTTGGTCTCTGGATCAGATTTTTGCTCAGGTCCCTCAATTTCAGCCAGAAAATATCTGAAATCACAGAAAAACACACAAACTCATAGTAAAGTCCAGAAAAGTGAATTTTAACTAAAAACTAATAGAAATATACTAAAAACTAACTAGATCATATCAAAAACATACTAAAAACAATGCCAAAAAGTATACAAATCATTCGCTCATCACAACACCAAACTTAAATTGTTGCTTGTCCCCAAGCAACTGAAAATCAAATAGGATAAAAAGAAGAGAATATGCAATGAACTCCAAAAATATCTATGAAGATCAGTATTAATTAGATGAGCGGGGCTTTTAACTTTTTGTCTCTGAACAGTTTTGGCATCTCAATCTATCCTTTGAAATTCAGAATGGTTGGCTTCTTTAGGAACTTAGAATCCAGATAGTGTTAATGATTCTCCTAGTAAAGTATGATGATTCTTGAACATAGCTATTTATTGAGTCTTGGCTGTGGCCCAAAGCACTCTGTCTTTCCAGTATTACCACCGGATACATACATGCTACAGACACATAATTGGGTGAACCTTTTCAGATTGTGACTTAGCTTTGCTAAAGTCCCCAATTAGAGGTGTCCAGGGTTCTTAAGCACACTCTTATTTGCCTTGGATCACAACTCTTATTATTATTTTTTTTTCGTTTTCTTTTTTTTCTCTTTTTTTTCGGTTTTTTTTTTTTTTTGAATAGCAATGCTTTTTCTTGCTTCAAGAATCATTTTATTGATTTTTCAGATCCTCAATAACATGTCTCCTTTTTCATCATTCTTTCAAGAGCCAACATTCATGAACCACAAATTCAAGATACATATGCACTGTTTAAGCATACGTTCAGAGAACAAAAATATTGCCACCACATCAAAATAATTAAACTATTATAAAATTCAAAATTCATGCAATTCTTCTTTTTTCAATTAAGCACATTTTTATTCAAGAAAGGTGATGGATTCATAGGACATTCATAACTTTAAGGCATAGACACTAAGACACTAATGATCATAAGACACAAGCATGGATAACATAAAGCACTAAAATTCGAAAAACAAAGGAATAAAGAACAAGGAAATCAAGGAATGGGTCCACCTCAGTGATGGCGGCTCTTCCTTGCTTTTGAAGGTCCTATGGAGTGCTTGAGCTCCTCAATGTCTCTTCCTTGCCTTTGTTGCTCCTCTCTCATGATTCTTTGTTCTTCTCTAATTTCATGGAGGAGAATGGAGTGTTCTTGGTGCTCCACCCTTAGTTGTCCCATATTGGAACTCAACTCTCCTAGGGAGGTGTTTAGTTGCCCCCAATAGTCTTGTGGAGGAAAATTCATCCCTTGAGGAATCTCAGGGATCTCATGATGAGTGGGATCTCTTGTGTACTCCATCCTTTTCTTAGTGATGGGCTTGTCCTCATCAATGGTGATGTCTCCCTCTATGTCAACTCCCACTGAATAACAGAGGTGACAAATGAGGTGAGGAAAGGCTAACCTTGCCAAGGTAGAGGTCTTGTCCGCCACCCTATAGAGTTCTTGGGCTATAACCTCATGAACCTCTATTTCTTCTCCAATCATGATGCTATGGATCATGATAGCCCGGTCTATGGTAACTTCGGACCGGTTGCTAGTGGGAATAATTGAGCGTTGTATGAACTCTAACCATCCTCTAGCCACGGGTTTGAGGTCATGCCTTCTCAATTGGACCGGCTTTCCTCTTGAATCTTGCTTCCATTGTGCGCCCTCTTCACATATGACTGTGAGGACTTGGTCCAACCTTTGATCAAAGTTGACCCTTCTAGTGTAAGGATGCTCATCTCCTTGCATCATAGGCAAGTTGAACGCCACCCTCACACTTTCCGGACTAAAATCCAAGTATTTCCCCCGAACCATAGTAAGATAATTCTTTGGATCCGGGTTCACACTTTGGTCATGGTTCTTGGTGATCCATGCATTGGCATAGAACTCTTGAACCATCAAGATTCCGACTTGTTGAATGGGGTTGGTAAGTACTTCCCAACCTCTTCTTCGGATCTCATGGTGGATCTCCGGATATTCACCCTTTTTGAGTGAAAAGGGGACTTCGGGGATCACCTTCTTCAAGGCCACAACTTCATAGAAGTGGTCTTGATGCACCCTTGAGAGGAATCTATCCATCTCCTATGACTCGGAGGTGGAAGCCTTTGCCTTCCCTTTCCTCTTTCTAGAGGTTTCTCCGGCCTTGGATGCCATAAATGGTTATGGAAAAACGAAAAAGCAACGCTTTCACCACACCAAACTTAAAATGTTTGCTCGTCCTCGAGCAAAAGAAAAAAGAAGAGAGTAGAAGAAGAAGAAATGAGGAAGAGGGAGATGGTGGTGTATTCGGCCAAGGAGGGGAGAAGTGGTGTTTAGGTAGTGGGAAAATGAAGGGGTAAGGAGGGGTTTATATAGGAAAGAGGGGGATGAGGGTTCGGCCATTTGAGGGTGGGTTTGGGAGGGAAAGTGGTTTGAATTTGAAGGGTGAGGTTGGTGGGGTTTTATGAAGGATGGATGTGAGTGGTGAAGAGAAAGATGGGATTTGATAGGTGAGGGGTTTTTGGGGAAGAGGTGTTGAGGTGATTGGTGAATGGGGGAAGAAGAGAGAGAGTGAT
Organism: Arachis stenosperma; assembly: GCF_014773155.1. Lineage (NCBI taxonomy): Eukaryota > Viridiplantae > Streptophyta > Magnoliopsida > Fabales > Fabaceae > Arachis > Arachis stenosperma. Next base: position 45,994,771 of record NC_080385.1, read on the forward strand.
GGTAGGGTCCTGTGGGGTCCACAGATCCTGTAGTGTCAAGGAAAAGGCATCCTTGCACCAAATGGCATCAAAATCCACGTTTTGAGCCTTTTCTGGCGTTAAACGCCGGGCTGGTGCCCATTCCTGGCGTTTAACGCCAGGTTTTTGCCCTTTACTGGCGTTTAACGCCAGTCTGGTGCCCCTTTCTGGCGTTAAACGCCCAGAATGGTGCCAGACTGGGCGTTAAACGCCCAACAGCTAGCATTACTGGCGTTTGAACGCCAGCTTCTTCTTCTCCAGGGTGTGCTGTTTTTTTTCCTGTTTTTCATTCTGTTTTTGCTTTTTTCATTGTTTTTGTGACTTCTTATGATCATCAACCTACAAAAAAGATAAAATAACAAAAGAAAATAGTTCACTATAAAACATTGGGTTGCCTCCCAACAAGCGCTTCTTTAATGTCATTAGCTTGACAGAGGACTCTCATGGAGCCTCAGAAATGCTCAGAACCGTGTTGGAACTTCCCAACACCAAACTTAGAGTTTGAATGTGGGGGTTCAACACCAAACTTAGAGTTTGATTGTGGCCTCCCAACACCAAACTTAGAGTCTGACTGTGGGGGCTCTGTTTGGCTCTGTTTTGAGAGAAGCTCTTCATGCTTCTTCTCCATGATGACAGAGGGATATCCTTGGGCCTTAAACACCAAGGATTCTTCATTCACTTGAATGATCAACTCTCCTCTATCAACATCAATCACAGCCTTTGCTGTGGCTAGGAAGGGTCTGCCAAGGATGATGGATTCATCCATGCACTTCTCAGTCTCTAGGACTATGAAATCAGTAGGAATGTAATGGTCTTCAACCTTAACCAGAACATCCTCTACAAGTCCATAGGCTTGTTTTCTTGAGTGTCTGCCATCTCTAGTGAGATTTTTGCAGCTTGCACCTCAAAGATCCCTAATTTCTCCATTACAGAGAGGGGCATGAGGTTTACACTTGACCCCAAGTCACACAAGGCCTTCTTGAAGGTCATGGTGCCTATGGTACAAGGTATAGAAAACTTCCCAGGATCCTGCCTCTTTTGAGGCAATTGCTGCCTAGACAAGTTATCCAGTTCTTTGATGAGCAAAGGGGGTTCATCCTCCCAAGTCTCATTTCCAAATAACCTGTCATTTAGCTTCATGATTGCCCCAAGGTATTTAGCAACTTGCTCTTCAGTGACATACTCATCCTCTTCAGAGGAAGAATACTCATCAGAGCTCATGAAAGGCAGTAGTAAGTCCAAGGGAATCTCTATGGTCTCAGTTTGAGCTTCAGATTCCCAAGGTTCCTCAATGGGGAACTCATTGAAGGCCAAGTGATGTCCAGTGAGGCCTTCCTCAGTGGCGTTCACTGCCTCTTCTTCCTCCCAGAATTCGGCCATATTTATGGCTTTGCACTCTCCTTTTGGATTTTCTTCAGTGTTACTTGGGAGAGTGCTTGGGGGAAGTTCAGTAATTTTCTTGCTCAGCTGACCCACTTGTCCTTCCAAATTCCTAATGGAGGATCTAGTTTCAGTCATGAAACTTTGAGTGGTTTTGATTAGATCAGAGACCATGGTTGCTAAGTCAGAGGTATTCTGCTTAGAGCTCTCTGTTTGTTGCTGAGAAGATGATGGAAAAGGTTTACCATTGTTAAACCTGTTTCTTCCACCATTATTATTGAAACCTTGTTGAGGTCTCTCTTGATTCTTCCATGAGAGATTTGGGTGATTTCTCCATGAAGAATTATAGGTGTTACCATAGGGTTCTCCCAGGTAATTTACCTCTTCCATTGAAGGGTTCTCAGGATCATAAGCTTCTTCCTCAGATGAAGCATCCTTAGTACTGTTTGGTGCATTTTGCATTCCAGACAGACTTTGAGAAATCAGATTGACTTGTTGAGTCAATATTTTATTCTGAGCCAAAATGGCATTCAGAGTGTCAATTTCAAGAACTCCTTTCTTCTGACTAGTCCCATTGTTCACAGGATTCCTTTCAGAAGTGTACATGAATTGGTTATTTGCAACCATTTCAATCAGTTCTTGAGCTTCAGTAGGCGTCTTCTTCAGATGAAGAGATCCTCCAGCAGAGCTATCCAAAGACATCTTGGATAGTTCAGAGAGACCATCATAGAAAATACCTATGATGCTCCATTCAGAAAGCATGTCAGAAGGACATTTTCTGATTAATTGTTTGTATCTTTCCCAAGCTTCATAGAGGGATTCTCCATCCTTCTGTCTGAAGGTTTGGACTTCCACTCTAAGCTTACTCCATCTTTGTGGTGGAAAGAACTTTGCCAAGAAGGCATTGACTAGCTTTTCCCAAGAGTCCAGGCTTTCTTTAGGTTGAGAATCCAACCATATCTAGCTCTGTCTCTTACAGCAAAAGGGAATAGCATCAGTCTATAGACCTCAGGGTTAACCCCATTAGTCTTGACTGTGTCACAGATTTGCAAGAACTCAGCTAAAAACTGATGAGGATCTTCCATTGGAAGTCCATGAAACTTGCAATTCTGTTGCATTAGAGAAACTAATTGAGGCTTAAGCTCAAAGTTGTTTGCTCCAATGGCAGGGATAGAGATGCTTCTCCCATAGAAATCAGGAGTAGGTGCAGTAAAGTCACCAAGCACCTTCCTTGCATTGTTGGCATTGTTGTTGTTTTCGGCTGCCATTTGTTCTTCTTCCTTGAAGAATTCGGTCAGGTGCTCTAAAGAGAGTTGTGTTTTGGCTTCTCTTAGCTTTCTCTTCAAGGTCCTTTCAGGTTCAGGATCAGCCTCAACAAGAATGCCTTTGTCTCTGCTCCTGCTCATATGAAAGAGAAGAGAACAAGAAAGTGTGGAATCCTCTATGTCACAGTATAGAGATTCCTTTAGGTGTCATAGGAAAAGAAAAATAGAAGAAAGAAGAAGGAGAATTCGAACTTGATCAGATATAGTTCGAATTGTGCATTAAGAAGGAGTGATACTCCATAAATAGAAGGATGTGAAGAAGAAAGGGGGGGTAATTTTCGAAAATTAATTATAAAATTTTGAAAACATTTTGAAGAACACTAATTGATTTTCGAAAACAAAAGTGGGAAAGAAATCAAGTGATTTTCGAAAAAAAAGATTTTGAAATTAATTTGATTGAAAACTATTTTGAAAAAGATGTGGTTGAGAAGATATGATTGAAAAGTTATGGTCAAAGAGATGTGATTGAGAAGATATGATTTGAAAACAATTTTAAAAGATGTAATTTGAAAACAATTTGAAAAAGATTTGATTTTAAAAATTAATAACTTGCCTAACAAGAAAAGATATGATTCAAACATAAAACCTTTCTCAACAGAAAAGGCAACAATTTTGAGATGTTCAATCAAATCATTAATTGTTAGTAAGTATCTTTTAAAAAGGAAAGAAATTGATTTTGAAAACATTTGATTGAAAAGATTTGATTTGAAAAAGATTTGATTTTGAAAAACTAAAAAAAATTGATTTGAAAACAAAATCTTCCCCCTAGCACCATCCTGGCGTTAAACGCCCAGAATGGTATACATTCTGGCGTTTAACGCCCAAAATGCTACCTCTTTGGGCGTTAAACGCCTAACCAGGTGCCCTGGCTGGCGTTTAAACGCCAGTCTGCCTTCTTTACTGGGCATTTTTGAATGCTCAGCTTTTTCTGTATAATTCCTCTGCAGTATGTTCTGAATCTTCAATTCTTTGTATCATTGACTTGAAAAGACACAAATTAAAAAATATTTTTGGATTTTTTAATAATCAAAATGTGACAAGAATCAAATAACAATGCATGCAAGACACCAAACTTAGCAGTTTGTGTACTACTGACACTAACAATATGAAAATGCATATGAGACACACAAAATACTTCAAGTCAATAGAATTCAAAGATCAAAACAAAGAAATATATGCATGGATTCGAAAATTATAACAAAAACATGCATTTGACACCAAACTTAGGATGAGACACTAAACTTAAGCAAGAAACATCAAATATTTTTGGTCTTTTTATGATTTTGTAATTTTTTGTGTTTTTCGAAAATTAAATGGGAAAAGGTATCAAAATTCTTAATGAGAATTCCAGGAATCAGTGCAGTGCTAGTCTGAGACTCCGGTCCAGGAATTAGACATGGCTTCACAGCCAGCCAAGCTTTCAAAGAAAGCTTCGGTCCAAAACACTAGACATGACCAAAGGTCAGCCAAATCTTAGCAGATCACTGCTCCAAGAGCAAAATTGATGAGAATCAACAAGCTCTTGTGGTGATAAGTTGAAACCTCGGTCCAATCAGATTAGACATGGCTTCTCAGCCAGCCAGATTTCAACAAATCATCATGAAACTCTAGAATTCATCTTCAAGAATTTCGAAAAAAATAATACCTAATCTAAGCAACAAGATGAACCGTCAGTTGTCCAGCCTAAACAATCCCGGGCAATAACACCAAAAACTGATGTTGTTGCCGGATCTTGGCACTGATGTTACCAAAAGCTTGCTCAAAACTTGAACAATCCCCGGCAACGGCGCAAAAAACTTGGTGCGCGAAATTGTGAACAATACTTTTTCACAACTCAAATAATCCCTGGTCATGAACTCCAAGAACTTGGTGGCTCAATACCATGGCATTACACAACTTCGCACAACTAACCAGCAAGTGCACTGGGTCGTCCAAGTAATAAACCTTACGTGAGTAAGGGTCGATCCCACGGAGATTGTTAGCATTGAAGCAAGCTATGGTCATCTTGTAAATCTTAGTCAGGCAAACTCAAATATATATGATGATGAACGAAAATAACATAGAAGATAAAGATAGTGATACTTATGTATATCATTGGTGTAAGAGCTTCAGACAAGTGTATGAAGATGCCTTCCCTTCCGTCTCTCTGCTTTCCTACTGTCTTCATCCAATCCTTTCTTACTCCTTTCCATGGCAAGCTTGTGTAGGGTCTCACTGTTGTCAGCAGCTACCTCCCATCCTCTCAGTGAAAGCGATTGCATATGTCCTGTCACGGCATAGCGGAATTCAGCTGTCGGTTCTCGTTCAGGCCGGAATAATATCCATTGATACTTTTGCGTCTGTCACTAACGCCCTAGCCTGCTAGGAGTTTGAAGCACGTCACAGTCATTCAGTCATTGAATCCTACTCAGAATACCACAGACAAGGTTAGACCTTCCGGATTCTCTTGAATGCTGCCATCAGTTCTTGCCTATACCACGAAGACTCTGATCTCACGGAATGGCTGGCTCGTTTGTCAGGCGAGCACTCGGTTGTCAGGCGATCAACATGCATCATGCAATCAGAAATCCAAGAGATATTCACCAAGCCTCGAATGCTGTAGAACAAGAGTGGTTGTCAGTCACCTTGTTCATAGGTGAGAATGGTGATGGGCGTCAATCATCACCTTCATCATGTTGAAGAACAAGTGATATCTTGGTAAAAGAACAAGCGGAATTGAATGGAAGAACAATAGTAATTGCATTAATACTCGAGGTACAGCAGAGCTCCACACCTTAATCTATGGTGTGTAGAAACTCCACCGTTGAAAATACATAAGAACAAGGTCTAGGCATGGCCGTGAGGCCAGCCTCCCAAATGATCTAAGAACTAGATGTCCAAAGATGATCAAAGGATCAAAAACAATCCAAAGATTTCTAATACAATAGCAACAGGTCTTACTTATAAGAAACTAGTAGCCTAAGGTATACAGAAATGAGTAAATGATATAAAAATCCTCTTCCGGGCCCACTTGGTGTGTGCTTGGGCTGAGCAATGAAGCAAATTTCGTGTAGAGACTCTTCTTGGAGTTAAACGCCAGCCTTGGTGCCAGTTTGGGCGTTTAACTCCCATTTGGGTGCCAGTTCCGGCGTTTAACGCTGGGATTTCTTGAGGTGACTTTGAACGCCGGTTTGGGCCATCAAATCTTGGGCAAAGTATGGACTATCATATATTGCTGGAAAGCCCAGGATGTCTACTTTCCAACGCCGTTGAGAGCGCGCCAATTGGGCTTCTGTAGCTCCAGAAAATCCACTTCGAGTGCAGGGAGGTCAGAATCCAACAGCATCTGCAGTCCTTTTTGGTCTCTGGATCAGATTTTTGCTCAGGTCCCTCAATTTCAGCCAGAAAATACCTGAAATCACAGAAAAACACACAAACTCATAGTAAAGTCCAGAAAAGTGAATTTTAACTAAAAACTAATAGAAATATACTAAAAACTAACTAGATCATATCAAAAACATACTAAAAACAATGCCAAAAAGTATACAAATCATCCGCTCATCAGTAATAAACCTGCAGCAACTAAGGTTGAGGAATGCAAAGCCAAAATGCCTTATCCTCAAAAACTCCGCCAAGCGGAACAGGATAAGCAATTTGCCCGCTTTGCAGACTATCTCAGGACTCTTGAAATAAAGATTCCGTTTGCAGAAGCACTTGAGCAGATACCCTCTTATGCTAAGTTCATGAAAGAGATCTTAAGTCATAAGAAGGATTGGAGGGAAACTGAAAAAGTATACCTCACTGAAGAATGCAGTGCAGTCATTCTAAAAAGCTTACCTGAGAAGCTTAAAGATCCTGGGAGCTTTATGATCCATGCACGTTAGAGGGCATTTGTACCAAGCAAGCTTTATGTGATCTTGGGGCAAGTATCAACCTAATACCTGCATCTACTATCAGAAAACTTGGTTTAACTGAAGAAATCAAACTAACCAGGATATGTCTTCAACTTGCTGATGGCTCCATTAAATACCCATCAGGCGTGATTGAAGACATGATTGTCAAGGTTGGGCCATTCGCGTTTCCTACTGACTTTGTGGTGCTGGAAATGGAGGAGCACAAGAGTGCAACTCTCATTCTAGGAAGACCTTTCCTAGCAACTGGCCGAACCCTCATTGATGTCCAAAAAGGGGAAGTAACCTTGAGAGTCAATGAGGAGGAGTTCAAGTTGAATGTTGTCAAAGCCATGCAATATCCAGACACCCCAAATGACTGCATGAGTGTTGATATTATTGACTCTCTGGTAAGAGAGGTCAATATGGCTGAGAGTCTCGAATCAGAGCTAGAGGACATATTTAAAGATGTTCAGCCTGACCTGGAGGAATCAGAGAGAATAGTAGAACCTCTGAAAATCCCTCAGGAAGAGGAGAAACCTCCTAAACCCGAGCTCAAACCATTACCACCATCCCTGAAATATGCATTTCTGGGAGAAGGTGATACCTTTCCTGTAATTATAAGTTCTACCTTAGAGTCACAGGAAGAGGAAGCACTAATTCAAGTGCTAAGGACACACAAGACAGCTCTTGGGTGGTTCATCAGTGATCTTAAAGGCATTAGCCCAGCCAGATGCATGAACAAGATCCTATTGGAGGGTGACGCCAAACCTGTGGTCCAACCACAAAGGCGGCTGAACCCAGCCATGAAGGAAGTGGTGCAAAAGGAGGTCACTAAATTACTAGAGGCTGGGATTATTTATCCTATTTCTGACAGCCCCTGGGTAAGCCCTGTCCAAGTCGTCCCTAAAAAGGGAGGCATGACAGTGGTTCACAATGAAAAAAATGAACTGGTTCCTACCAGAACAGTTACAGGGTGGCGTATGTGTATTGATTATAGAAGGCTTAATACAACCACCAGAAAGGATCATTTTCCTTTACCATTCATAGACCAAATGCTAGAAAGACTAGCAGGTCATGAATACTACTGCTTCCTGGATGGATATTCAGGTTATAATCAAATTGCAGTAGATCCCCAGGATCAGGAGAAAATGGCATTCACCTGCCCATCTGGAGTATTTGCATACAGAAGGATGCCATTTGGCCTGTGCAATGCACCTGCAACCTTTCAGAGGTGCATGCTCTCAATTTCTCTGATATGGTGGAAAAATTCCTGGAAGTCTTCAGGATGACTTTTCAGTATTGGAGACTCATTCAGCTCCTGCCTTAACCATTTAGCACTTGTTCTAAAGAGATGCCAAGAGACTAACCTGGTTTTAAACTGGGAGAAGAAGTGTCACTTTATGGTGACTGAAGGAATTGTCCTTGGGCACAAAATCTCGAACAAGGGGATAGAGGTGGATCAAGCTAAGGTAGAGGTAATTGAAAAATTACCACCACCTGCCAATGTTAAGGCAATCAGAAGCTTTCTGGGGCATGCAGGATTCTATAGGAGGTTTATAAAGGATTTTTCAAAAATTGCCAAACCTCTGAGCAACTGCTAGCTGCTGACACGCCATTTATCTTTGATAAAGAGTGTCTGCAGGCATTTGAGACTCTGAAAGCTAAATTGGTTACAGCACTAATCATCTCTGCACCAGACCGGACATTACCATTTGAATTGATGTGTGATGCCAGTGACCATGCCATTGGTGCAGTGTTGGGACAAAGGCATGACAAGCTTCTGCACGTCATTTACTATGCCAGCCGTGTTTTAAATGACGCACAGAAGAATTACACAACCACAGAAAAAGAGCTACTTGCAGTAGTTTACGCCATTGACAAATTCAGATCCTATTTAGTAGGATCAAAAGTGATTGTGTATACTGATCATGCTGCTCTTAAATATCTACTCACAAAGCAGGATTCAAAGCCCAGACTTATAAGATGGGTGTTGCTTCTGCAAGAGTTTGATATAGAAATAAGAGACAGAAAAGGGACAGAGAATCAAGTAGCAGATCACCTGTCTCGAATAGAACCAGTAGAAGGGGCGTCCCTCCCTCTCACTGAGATCTCTGAAACCTTTCCGGATGAGCAACTCTTTGCCATCCAGGAAGTGCCATGGTTTGCAGACATTGCAAACTACAAGGCAATGAGATTCATACCCAAAGAATACAGTAGACAGCAATCAAAGAAGCTGATCACAGATGCAAAGTATTATCTTTGGGATGAGCCGTATCTCTTTAAGAGATGTGCAGACGGAGTAATCCGTAGATGTGTGCCTAAAGAAGAAGCGCAGAAGATCCTTTGGCATTGCCATGGATCACAGTATGGAGGACATTTTGGAAGTGAGCGAACAGCCACAAGAGTCCTCCAAAGTGGCTTCTACTGGCCGACTCTCTATAAAGATTCCCGAGTGTTTGTGCTTAATTGTGACAGTTGCCAAAGATCTGGCAATCTACCTCACAGTTATGCCATGCCTCAACAAGGGATCCTGGAGATTGAGTTGTTTGATGTATGGGGTATTGACTTCATGGGACCTTTCCCACCATCATACTCAAACACTTATATTCTGGTGGCAGTGGATTATGTATCCAAATGGGTGGAGGCTATTGCAACACCCACTAATGACACTAAAACAGTGTTAAAATTCCTCCAGAAACACATCTTCAGCAGATTTGGTACCCCTAGAGTATTAATCAGTGATGGGGGCACTCATTTCTGCAATAAACAGCTTTACTCTGCTTTGGTTCGTTATGGAGTTAGCCACAGGGTAGCTACTCCATATCACCCACAGACTAATGGGCAAGCTGAAGTCTCAAATAGAGAACTCAAAAGAATCTTGGAACGGACTGTAATTAACCATAGAAGGGATTGGGCAAGAAACTTGGATGATGCTCTATGGGCATACAGAACAGCATTCAAGACCCCTATAGGGACCTCTCCATATCAGCTTGTGTATGGAAAGGCATGCCACTTGCCAGTGGAACTGGAACACAAGGCCTACTGGGCAACCAGATTCCTAAACCTTGATGCCAAGTTAGCTGGAGAAAAACGATTGCTCCAGTTAAATGAGCTAGAGGAATTTAGACTCAATGCTTTCGAGAATGCAAAAATTTACAAGGAGAAAGCGAAAAGATGGCATGATAAGAAATTGTCATCCAGAGTCTTTGAGCCGGGGCAAAAAGTTCTGCTATTTAATTCTAGGCTCAAATTATTCCCCGGGAAATTAAAATCCCGGTGGAGAGGTCCATATGTAATTACAAGTGTATCACCATATGGATACGTAGAGCTTCAGGATAATGACTCTAACAAAAAGTTCATTGTTAATGGACAGAGAATTAAACATTATCTTGAAAGTAACTTCGAGCAAGAATGCTCGAAACTGAGACTTAGTTAGAACTTAGTGGTAGTCCAGCTAAAGACAATAAAGAAGCGCTTGCTGGGAGGCAACCCAGCCATTTACAAAGTTTATTTACTAATTAAATAAATTTCCTTTTTTTACAGGTATGTGTCCAAGTATCTTCAAAGGGTAAAAATAGCAATTGATTGAATTCACAGAGTTACAGGGAAATTTGGAAGCTCACTAGCGTGAAAAAGCCAGTAAGAAACATTTTGGGCTTTGAACGCCCAAAAGAAGCACCCACTGGGCGTTCAACGCCAGTAAGGGTAGCCATCTGGGCGTTAAACGCCAGAAAGGAGCATCTTCTGGGCGTTGAACGCCAGAAAGAAGCACCTTCTGGGCGTTTAACGCCAGATTGACAGCGTCCTGGGCGTTCAGAAAAACGCCCAGTGACAAAGGACTTCCTGGCGTTCAACGCCAGAAAGAAGCATCAGCTGGGCGTTGAACGCCCAGGAGAAGCAACAATTGGGCGTTAAACGCCCAAAACATGCACCAGTTGGGCGTTTAACGCCAGGATGGTGGGGAAGAGGTAAAATTCGTTTTTCTTCACAAATTTTCTAATTTTTATGTTTCAATTCATGATTTTTTGCATAAACATGTTTCAAAATATCATCCTTCAATTCCAAAAATTTTAATCCTAATTTCTAAAAACCCTAATTTCTAAAATCGCTTTTTCAAAAATATCAAATGTTTCTTAATTCATAAACACAAATCTTTTTCCAATCCAATTCTTTTTCAAATCTTTTTAATTTCTTCTCATATCTTTCTCAACTCATCTTATCTTTTTTTCGAAACTGCCTCTCCTTCTATTCCTCTCCTTTCCTTTCTTTTGCTTGAGGACAAGCAAACCTCTAAGTTTGGTGTGATTTGCCATGATCACTGAGCTAAAACTCATTAAGATCATGGCACCTAAGGGAACAGGAAGAGCAAGGATGTGAACTTAAGGGAGCTGAAGCGTCAGAAATTAATTCTTGAAGGCACCCCACAGACTAGAGGAACATCCACTTCCCAAAATACAGGTTGTTAAGTTCTAATTCTAGCTTTAACTCTGTGATAGTATTATTATAGAATTTTACCTTAGAAGTTATATAGGAGTAGTAGTAATTAGCATATTTATTTTGGTTTTATTTCCAATTAAGTTATAATTTATTTTTCTCATCATCATCAAACATGAATAAAATAGTAAATTTGTAGAATAAAGAGGCAATTTAATTTTTTCGAGTTCTTAATAAGAAAAATTCTAATTATTTATATGTGGTGGCAATACTTTTTGTCTTCTGAATGAATGCTTGAACAGTGCATAATTTTGATATTGAATTTTATGAATGTTAAAATTGTTGGCTCTTGAAAGAATGATGAACAAGAGAAATGTTATTGATGATCTGAAAAATCATGAAATTGATTCTTGAAGCAAGAAAAAGCAGTGAAAAAAAAAATTTCTTGCGAAAAAAAAAGAGAGAAAGAAAAAGCAAGCAGAAAAAGCCAATAGCCCTTAAAACCAAAAGGCAAGGGTAAAAAGGATCCAAGGCTTTGAGCATTAATGGATAGGAGGGACCAAGGAAATAAATCCGGGTCTAAGCGGCTAAATCAAGCTGTCCCTAACCATGTGCTTGTGTCATGCAGGTCCAAGTGAAAAGCTTGAGACTGAGTGGTTAAAGTCGTGATCCAAAGCAAAAAGAGTGTGCTTAAGAGCTCTGGACACCTCTAATTGGGGACTTTAGCAAAGCTGAGTCACAATCTGAAAAGGTTCACCCAATTATGTGTCTGTGGTATTTATGTATCTGGTGGTAATACTGGAAAACAAAGTGCTTAGGGCCACGGCCAAGACTCATGAAGTAACTGTGTTCAAGAATCAACATACTAAACTAGGAGAATCAATAATACTATCTAAATTCTGAGTTCCTATGGATGCCAATCATTCTGAATTTCAAAGGATAAAGTGAGATGCCAAAACTGTTCAGAAGCAAAAAGCTACTAGTCCCGCTCATCTAATTAGAATCTGAGCTTCACTTGAAACTCTGAGATATTATTGTTCCTTAATTTCTTTTCATCCTATTTTATTTATCTAGTTGCTTAAGGACAAGCAACAGTTTAAGTTTGGTGTTGTGATGAGCGGATATTTTATACGCTTTTTGGGGGGTAATTTCATGTAGATTTTAGCATGTTTTAATTAGTTTTTAATAGAATATTATTAGTTTTTAGGCAAAAATCATATTTCTGGACTTTACTATGAGTTTGTGTGTTTTTCTGTGATTTCAGGTATTTTCTGGCTAAAATTGAGGGAGGTGAGCAAAAATCTGAGTTAGGCTGAAAAAGGACTGCTGATGCTGTTGGATCCTGACCTCCCTGCACTCGAAATGGATTTTCTGGAGCTACAGGAGTTCAATTGGCGCGCTCTCAACGGCGTTGGAAAGTAGACATCTAGGGCTTTCCAGCAATATATAATAATCCATACTTTGCGCAAAGATAGATGACGTAACTTGGCGTTGAACGCCAAGTACATGCTGCTGTCTGGAGTTAAACGCCAGAAACACGTCATGATCCGGAGTTGAACGCCCAAAACACGTTATAACTTGAAGTTCAACTCCAAGAAAAGCCTCAGCTCGTGGATAGCTTTAGTCTCAGCCCCAGCACACACCAAGTGGGCCCCAGAAGTGGATTTCTGCACCAATTATCTTAGTTTATTCATATTCTGTAAACCTAGGTTACTAGTTTACTATTTAAACAACTTTTAGAGACTTATCTTGTACCTCATGACATTTTCAGATCTGAATTACATACCTTTTGACGGCATGAGTCTCTAAACTCCATTGTTGGGGGTGAGGAGCTCTGCAGCGTCTCGATGAATTAATGCAATTGTTTCTATTTCACTCAAACGTGTGTATGGTCCGATCTAAGATGTTTATTCGCGCTTAATTACGAAGGAGGTGATGATCCGTGACACTCATCACCTTCCTCAATCTATGAACGTGTGTCTGACAAACACCTCCGTTCTACATCAGAGTGAATGAGCTTCTCTTAGATTCCTTAATCAGAATCTCCGCGGTATAAGCTAGAATTGATGGCGGCCACTCTTGAGAATCCGGAAGGTTTAAACCTTATCTGTGGTATTCCGAGTAGGATTCAAGGATTGAATGGCTGTAACGTGCTTCAAACTCGCGATTGCTGGGCGTGATGACAAACGCAAAAGGATCAATGGATCCTATTCCAACATGATCGAGAACCAACAGCTGATTAGCCGTGCTGTGACAGAGCATAGGAACGTTTTCACTGAGAGGATGGGAGGTAGCCACTGACAATGGTGACACCCTACATACAGCTTGCCGTAGACATACTTTACAAACAATTGAGTTGAATGCTACATTGCAGAAATTCAGAGGACAAAGCATCTCCAAAACTCCAACATATTTCTCATTACTGCACAACAAGTAACGATTTTATTCTCTTTTATTTTTCCAATCTAATAATTCGAACTGATAATTTTAATTAATATCCTGACTAAGATTAATAAAATAAACATAGCTTGTTTCAAACCAATAATCTTCGTGGGATCGACCCTTACTCACGTAAGGTATTACTTGGACGACCCAGTGCACTTGCTGGTTAGTTGTACGGATTGCAAATTCGTGCACCAATGCCATCTGAAAATTTTTGGCTGCAAAATTAGAGAGATATATATACATACATACATATATATATATATATATATATATATATATATATATATAATGGATTTTAGGCAGGTTCTTATTTGCAATTGGGGATTTATAGTTGGAGTAAAAAAGTGGAAAACATTTTTCAGGGTATTTACAGTTGGAGTAAAAAGATGAGAAACATTTCTAATTTAGGTACAATGAGGAGATGCCATCTGGCAATTTTTGGCTGCAAAATTAGATATATATATATATATATATATATATATATATATATAATGGATTTTAGGCAGGTTCTTGTCTTCAATTCTTTCTTAGAGGATTGAAAGCATTTGGACTCTTGAAAAATAGTCACGCCTTGGAGCCTAGAGTTGGAATAAATTAAAACAGTCTTGATGTACTACCTGAGCTTGTGGCAGCTAATATTTCAGCAAATACTCCAGCATTCTGAAATGGATTAGGACCTGCTACTTTGGTTATTTTTTGGATGAGGTCTACCTCAACAATGAGTGGAATTATAGGAGCATGAGTTTGACTTCTTAGTGGCTTCACAATGAGTTGTTTTGCCGTAAATTGGAATGGTTGCGTCGTAGGCTGCAGGGATATGTTGTGGGATGCATTGTTCGCTTTATTTATTTAAATAAAATAAATTTCTTATTTACTCAATTAAATATATTTTCGAAATTTTACCACTTTAAATATTTAGGTATTATTTTGCTTACACAAGGAACGAAATTGCATATTACAATAATTACACGGTTACTCGAAGTGAAATTCAAAAGGAATAGAAAAGGGGTGTTTGCACTTTTGCTACTAGCGAAATTGGGGTAATAACGGTTATAAATAGCATCTCCTTGCGAATGTTTTTTCAAACTACATCGTTTGCAAAAATTCATTTGTGGAAGAGGGGGAAATTAGAGAGGAAGAGGAGGAAAAAATGTGCAATAAGACATTAATAGACTAAACGAAGACAACCACATTGTGGGCTATCTAAATGGGCAAGTTAGTAGTGCTTAATTTTTTTTAGTTATTAAAATTAAAATTTTAATAACATTTTTGTTTAAATTAGTATAAATATAATCTTATTAGTGTATGTTAGTATTAATTTTTAGTTGTTATGATGATAGATAGTTAAATTTAAAATCTATTTATTTAGATTAGTGGATAAGTCAGTTTAGATTAGTATAAATATAAACTTGTTAGTATATGTTAGTATTAATTTTTAGTTGTTAAGATGATAGAGATTTAAATTTAAAATTTATTTATTTACAATTAAATTAGTGTAAATATTTACAATTGTTAATGTATGTTAGTTTTAATTTTCAGTTGTCAAGATGATGGAATTTAAATTTAAAATTTATTTATTTAAATTAGTTGATAGAAAAATAAATTAAAAGATATAATTTTGTATATCTTTATTTACTATTTTTCTTTTATTTTCTTAGAATTAAACTTATTAATTTTATTACGAGTGTGTATGTATTATGTTATAATTACCCGATACTCAACTCTCCGAATGCTATAATTTTTTATTGCTAGGTGCACCGACTCTCTATTATAGAATTTGCGCTAAAGTCGCAATTCCACACTCCCATCTAAGTTGCAGTCATCGGGGCCCCTGCAACCAAAAGGCAATGTATCGACCTTCATAGGATCAAGGGCTAATATAGAATAATGGCTTAGAACTTGCGAACGAGGGAGAAGAGGAGGTGGTGGTGGCATGTTAAATCCTGATTGTGTAAATTTAAAATCGTGTGTTTTTGGAACGAACTCTATCTTGTCATTACTGTCATTTTCAGAACCATTTTCAACTCAGTCTTTATTTGTCTCTAAGTCATATGAAAATCTAGCATTCGGTGGTACAAATGACGCTTTCCTAGTTCCCTTGGCACCCCAATATCGGTTCTTCGGGTGTGACTCACTCCGGCGTAAAACTTGACATGCCTGAACATGAAGATGAAGAACTTTAACCTATGTCCACATTTTCAACATAAAGCTACACCGCTTGTTGTACCACAATCTTCCTATACATTTCGAACATGGCACAAACATGCTAGTCATCTTTGAGCCAAAACACTTTATAACGCACTTTTCAACTTTCATCGACAAACAGGAATCGATATCCTATTTTTCTTATATATTTCCTCCTTAGTAAATCGATGGTCACCAGAATTAAACTTTCTAGCTCAATCAACGACCATAACCGCCATATTTGTGCGGTAACTCAATCATTGCATTTAAAAGATGCACTATTATCGTTACAGCTAATTGTTGCATTATGATAAATGACAACATTAACTCGTTTAGTTGCTATTTTGTTAAAAGAAAAAATTAAAGAATTAGAGACAGATATGAGAAGAATGATAGAGAGAGGTAGGGTGTGCTTTGGAATTTATAGAGAATTTTGAACATTAATGCTTCCATTTTTGCTGTCATCATAAACAAATTTGGGAGAAAAACTCTACCATGATTTTGCTTGCTACAAGGGAGAAAATGATTTCACATTTTTGCAGTGAGGGACATCAAAATTGTCTGACATTTTTGCTGATAGTGAGAGCAAAATTGAGGAAAAACATTTTGATTTGTTTTTGCTACCATAGTCAGCGTAAACTTTTTAAATAACGTTTTTGCTCTTTTTGTTAATAAATTTTTAATTGAATGTTTAAAAAGGTAATTTTTTTGTGAATTTATTTAATTGAATATATAATTAACTTATTCTATTTAAATAAAAAACTTTGTATTGTGTGATGTTAGTGAGATGGAAGCATTAACAATTGCTTTATGAAACCCAAAGCAATCTCAACCTCAATAATTACCAAAATCCAAAACAATTTCAATTTTAGTTCTAACAAATCCAAAACAATTTAGATCTCAATTTCAACAAATTCGAAACAATTTTTAAAAATCAATACTTTAACTAATGGACAAATTTTGATAATAGAACTTCCTCCTCTTCTTTCTGATGTGTTGGCAACTTAGTATTTGGATGGACTTTTTTTATTATTATTTTTTTACTTCTTAGCCTTAGTTTATATGCACAATTAAGTGTTAATCAAATCAAAAGTTAGATTGATAAGAATTTAGGCAAAATCAATGTGTACATGGTTACAACACGATCAATTTTAACATTTGCACTCGGGCATCATTTTTCATGTTTCGATTAGTAACATTGCTGGTGAGAGGCACTCCCTGCAATAATAGGAGATTCAAACCCCTATCAACTTATGAAGTAGACACTTAAATCTTTATCTGTAAAATTTATTTCAAGACACTTAAACTCAAATTCAAAAGATTATTTCAAAGTCAAGGTAACTGTTGTTGATTTTTTTGAGCTCGCTGCTGCTACTACTACTGCTGCCTTCAAAGTCAAGATTACTCCCAATTCTTTGTTTCTTTTCCTTGGATTGCCAGCTTGGATCCGATGAAGCTCTCTTACGTGTTTTATAATGGTGCCCATTTGTCTCACATTTACTACAAGATGGAATGCATTCTTAATTTTGTTTCCAATCATAAATTTTCAAAAGATTTATCCACCTTTCTCCTAATTTTTGCTTGAACAGGAGGTCTCTTACTAAGGGGAGCTTGATATTCTTCATTGGTGACGGGCTTGATGGTGATTCCTTAAGTAGCCTTAATTGCACCCATAGTTAGCTGATCATGAATAAAATCTTTTGATTTCAAGTTCATCTTTTAAAGTTTCAAAATAGCAGTAATAGTATGCTTTCATGGTAATCCAAAACAAAGATTAAATCATGCATACATATTAAATAACTACCGGAAGCATAATTTTGGCATCTAGAACCTAAAATTTCAAGTGAAAGGAAGAATGACCTGTTAGTTGCTAGATATTGCAAGTGCAAGTTTTCTCCTACAAGTTGATACCAACCTTGTGAGACCTCCTTTGCACCTCAACTATCACTCTATTATCATCATTAGCTCATTCATCATTTCATTTGTTGCTCTCTAGCTTCATGATCTCATCTAGCCTCTGTTGCTAAACCGAAGCTAACTTCCCTTTATAAGTGCTAAATCTTTTCTTGTGACTAGCCAATTTTCTCTTGAGGTAACACCTTAGATCTTTACACATGATCAAAATTGGTTTCTTCTATATTCAACAATCTTTGTATAGTGTGAAAACTGGTTCTTGGACCATACAACTGGATTAAACCTAGACATATACTCCTATGTTAGCTGATAATTTTTTTTTTAATTTGTCCATTTATGCTCTAAATTCTGTATGAGTATTGTATTTTGCACATTGCCATACAAGATCTTTTGATTGCTTGTCCTTGCATTATTTCACAAAGTTCTTTCAAATGTGGAAAGCATAATTCTTATGATTAGTCTAAGGCATAACCTCTTGCATTGCAACTTGCAAAACCTTAAACAAACTGAGACAATGCAAATATTATTAATAAAAATTATACATTTAAGATCAATAATCGTACATAACCAAAAATTTTATAGTTAATAACAAATAAATTAATCATGTAAAATCAACAATTTTTCATTTAAGATCAATAATCTGCTATTGATTAAGGTTCACATCATTCTAATATTGTTACAAAAGCATAGTGCATTAATTTGGCTATGTGAAGTTTTTTCTGGTATTTATTGAGGAATATTTCAATAATGAAAAATAACTATAACCTATATTACTTGAAAATTTTTATTGAGTATTGTATGCATGGATGCATTCATTCTTTTATGCCGCAAATGTCAAACAAGAATAATCATACATAATCAATAATCACACCTTTAATATCAATATAAAATATTCATACTCATACATAATCAAAACAAAGTTATATAAATTTTCCTTTTGCTAATTGCTAATAAAGTTCCACTCAAACTCCATGTATGACCTCAGATCATCCTATAGATGTTTCAAAAATCTCTTTCATGTTTTAGTATACTCACCATCGATAATAGCAAAGGCAATCACAAAGAGATAATTATTTGCATCTTTTGCAACTGCCAATAAAAAACTACCTGCCAAAGTATCCCTTAAGATAACACCCATCTAGCTTAATAAGTGAGCAACATACAACCTTAAAACCACTCTTGTATGTATCTAAGGATATATAAAGCTTGTCAAAGATTGGTGGTGCTTTGGGCTGAATGGCAGGGAATCCTGCGTACTCCTCAAAATTTCAGTGAACTAGCCACAAACCTTGCCATATGCTCTATCTTATTACCTATCATCTTTTCTCTAGCTGCCATGAAAGCTCTAGTAATCATCTTCCCATTGTCAAATTCCTATTACAGTTGTGCTCTTTGTGATATGTTTTGAGCTGGAAGCAAAGCTCTCGACTATTTTTTTAAGTATTTTAGCTCCTTTTCTTAAAAAAACAAATATATCTTTCAAGGTCTGTTTAAACTTGTCTATTGTATCAAACACTTCTCCCACCTCAAATTCACATCTCCATAATCTTTTTCATTATCAAAAGATGGATATCTAGTTTTGTCGTCATCATCATAGGAAATTGGTAAGTTAAAAGCTTCAAAATCATAGACATATGGCCTGTCCTCGTCACCATCCACTTCCTTCATAATTGGTTCACCGTTTGGGCTTCCATTATTGACAATTGGGCCTCTAATATTCTCATTATTTGTTAAACTTGGCCCACTATCAGCAACAAAATTATACCCCTGCTTTACCCTGTCCACACCATCAGGTTGTGACAAAACATGTTTTTTGTCCTCCGAATATTTTTTTAAGCCTTTTTTTCTTGGTCTTGGGAGACACTAACATCTTCAGTAATAAGTCTAGATGGTTTAAAAGGCTTCATCTAAGATGTTAAAATTTTTTGTCTTAATTGTCACAATTTTCTTCCTAATCATCAAAGTTTTCTTCTTCGTAAGTGTCGAAATCTCACAAACATTGTTGTCTTCGGACTCAAAACCATGTGGGGGAGGCTTGTAAAATTTATATTTAGCACTCTCATATCCATTATTTCTAGATAAATCGCTATCTTTTTCAAGATCAGCACCCAATTTCACTACAATTGGCTCATTAACATTGCAGTCAAAGTAGAAGTATAGTTTATCGGTTTCTAAGTTATGTATCTTATTGCAATACATCTCATTTATCTTTTTATCATTCTTAAGAATGTGAAGCCCATATTCTATATAACTTGCAGTTCGGTCTAGCCAATACATCTCTTTGTAGTCTTGATAACCCAGCTCTTTAAGCATCACCACAAATTTTAGATGTTAACAAAATCTATATCTAACTTAGAAAACATGTATACTTTGCCATCAATGTAATTAAGCACACCTTCTTTATATCTTTCAAACCATCTTTCATGGTGAAATACAGACACATTCTAATAAGCTATTTATAATAAACAAGAACTAAATTGACTCAACATTTTTAGCAACTCATATTTATAATTTTCTTATGGAAAAATGAACTAATTTGAACTAACATAACACTATACCACTTACTGAACTTCAGAAATTTGAATTGCATCTATAACAAAACATCGAATAACCTATTATCAATAACAACTCAAACCTCCAAAATTGTTTTCACCACCTTTTAAAATTGATGCATTGACGCGAGCCAATCACCGGCTTAGAATTTTCACTAGTCTTAGAAACTTAATTACGTCGTAAGTATAGTCTAAACAGGTAACTAAATCAGAATCAAAGTTTAGAAAAGTGTCATATAAGTCAAAT
This sequence comes from Arachis stenosperma, assembly GCF_014773155.1. Lineage (NCBI taxonomy): Eukaryota > Viridiplantae > Streptophyta > Magnoliopsida > Fabales > Fabaceae > Arachis > Arachis stenosperma. Next base: position 46,015,142 of record NC_080385.1, read on the forward strand.
CAAATAACTGAGAGTTTTAATCCCGGGTTGTTCTTCTTTGGACTTGCAATTGAATGTACATCATTGGTTATGGAATTTGGGGTTTTGGATATAAATGCAGAAAGATAAAGCAACTACAATTTAAAGAGCAACCAATAATAAAATGGCAATGAGTAAAATCAATAAGCAAGTAAATGACTATCTAGTAAGCATGGAATTGAGATGACAACAATTAAAAAAAACCTACACTAGAAAGCAATGCAATTAAACTAAAGAACTAAGAGAATAGAGTCAATAAAAGGGATGATAATCAAATTCTCAAAAGGCTTTGGCTAGGGTTGAGAATTTAGGTTTTCTATCTTTATTATCAACTACAAACATGGCAATTATTAAGAGTTATTCTCACTTTGTTATCCTCTAACATCGTAGGAAAGTCAAGTAGGCATAATTGATCTCAATCCACAAATCGTAATCAACTTACCAATCAAATTTGGCAAAAGATTAGCGTTAATAGAGACCAAATCAACCAAAAATCCTCAATTACCAATCAATATTGGACATTGATAACTCAAGGATCCCTAATTACTCAACTTCAAGCCAAGAATTCAAAAATCTACTCCATATTTAAGGTAAACATTTTATCGAATACTTGGTGAGCAATACAAGAAAACATCATAAAATGGTAAAAATCTATCAAAATTGAATCCAATTACTACCAACTATAATAATAGCAACTCAATTAACACATATAAATCATAAAAGATTCAATTCATTAATAGAAATTCAAAATTAATAATGTTCATGGACTAAGAAAATAACAAAGTGACTGAAGGAAAATTCAAAGGGAAATTAAAGTAAGAGAATAACAAAACTAAAGTAAAACTGTAACTAAGCAAGTTTGGAATTCAAAATTGAGAACAAATTTTGAAAAAACCCTAAAAAAACTAGAAAGAACTTAGGGTTTCTCCCCCTAGAAACTCTGAACAAAAACTCTAAAAAAAATAGCATAAATGTCTAAATGATGGAATTGGATGCGTGTGTGTCCCATCCTTCAATCTAGGCTTCTAATACTTTAGAATGGAGTTGAATTAGGCCCAAAATTGCCCCCAAAATTGTGATCACATGCTTCCATTAATGAGGCAAGTGCCGCATGTCATGCGCGTACGCATGAATTGAGAAAGATGCGTGCGCATGGGTTATGCGTATGTATGGCAGCCAAATCTTTAATTTTTCAATTTTCAATTTTTTACTTTTGCATGCTTTTGCACCATCTTCCAATCCATTATTGCCCTATTAGACTTGAAATCACTCAACACATCACGACATCGAATAGAACAAAAGAGAATTAAAATTGACGGTTTTAATTTTTAAAGGCCTAAAAAGCATATTTTTTTTACTCTTAAGCACAATTTAGGAAGAAATCATAATATCATGCATTCTTGGTGAATAAATACAAGACAAGTTGATAAACTCTATATTTTCTATCCAAAAATTATCATAAAACAGGGGTTTATCATGCGTATAATAAATATTCTTTAGTTAGATAATGACGTTCCAGTGAGAAAAGACCAATATCCAAATTCAAAAATTTATAAGACAACTTAGCAATAGAATTTAAATATGCAAATTAAGGCTACTAAAGCAATAAAGTAAAGGCAATCAACTAAGCTTGGCTTAGGAATATTTTCTAGGATCATCTATGATTGCTATTTACCTATGTTAATGAATTAAAATGAATTGTCCCACCAATTCAATCATCAAGAAGTAATAGCAATTGTTGGAATTTTTTGATTAATCAACTAAGTCCCAACCAATTAAACACAATGATGTGAGAAGTCACAATGATGTGAGAAGTCAATTAGAGTCAAGATAATCTAACTAATTCAATTGATCTAATTCAATCAAACATATATCCAATTAAAATGAAGTTGTTCCAGTAGATTAACCAGTAATAAGTGGGGAAGTTTACTAAGATTTTTAAATTTAATTTGCAAATTTCTACCAATTATCCATGAATAAAATGGATAGTAGGTTAGAGTTATGTCAATTAAGTCAATTCAACTACTTTAGTCGTAATTAATTACGTCAAAATATATGGCTAAAGACTAATCTAGGTCATATTTGCAAGCTAAGCAACTAAACTATTCTAAACTTAAGCTAGGCATTTTAACAAACACATGGTGAACATATTCAAATATAATTTTGTAATTAACTAAAATGTATTCCTAACATCACCAAAATTGCAAGAAACTTAAAATCAACATCAAGTAGTATAAATAAACAATATGCATAAGAAAAATGATTCATTAAAATAAATTAGAGATTCAAAGTAAAAAATTCATGAGGATTTATAATAAAAAAATAAAAATAGAATGAAAATAGAAATACAACATAGAGAACTAGAAGAAGATGACAATAGAGATACGAGAGAACTCTTTCTCTAGAAATCCTAACAAAAACATAGCAAAACTAAACCTAAATTCTACCTACTCTTCTCTCTTGAATCCCCTTCTTAAATACTTGAAGAATATGATGTTTAGGAGCCTTTTAGGGTGTGGAACGCGACCCTACATGCATATTTAATGAGTCATGTAAAATCCTAACTACCCTAAGCCTTACCTCATGTCGTAAAGCAAAGGCTAATCAGGGGTCACAACAATCCTAAGGCTTATACATTAATATGTATAGAAGAAAATAATAATTCTAGAAGTCCGATGAAGGATTAAGCTCAAAAACAGAGTTTCAAAAGTGTTAAGCGTCCACACAAAGCTACACAAATCAAAGCACGAGATTTAGATACAAAATATCAGGAAATCATATAGATATATAAGTAGAATAGTCATAAAGTACTAGCCACAGCCTGCTGAGTTTAAGCCAGCTAGTGTAATATATAATTTTTTATTTACAATAGTAGTTTTCTCGTAAATAAATTTAATTTCAATTTTTTAATTATTTAGCGTCAATAAATAATCTAAACTATTTGAATCAAGTCACTACAGAAAGAATTATATATTACAAAAAATCGTTCCTAAAACTTTAGGCAACGCTTTGGCAACGGTTTTGACTTGTGGTATATGCAGTCGTTACCAATGCTCAAAGGCAACGGTTTTTTACCTAAGGCAATGGTAACAAAAAAATCGTTGCCAAAGGTACTGGCATAGAAAATGGTTTTGAAAGAAAATTTTAAACAACGGTTTCGAACCGTTACTCAATAAGCAACGGTTTTAAACCGTTCTCTTTCATGATCCAACAGTTTAAAACCATAACTGGATAGACAACTGTTTTAAAGTGTTATCGTTGGTGTCATTTTTTGACAACAGTTTTAAAACCATTGTCGTTTTGTAATCATCTTTGACAACGGTTTTAACACCATTGTCTTTTGTAACTTTTAACAATGGTTTTTGTAATATATAATTCTTTATTTACAATAGTAGTTTTCTCATGAATGAAATTAATTTTAATTTTTTTAATTATCTAATGTCAATAAATAATCTAAATTATTTGAATCAAGTCACTAAAGAAAAATAATTGAACACAAATATAAAACACAAATATTATTTGCTAGTAAGAATAAAATATGTGTACATTTCCTTAAGTTTTTAAAAGAAACAAGACTAATATTCTCACTTGAACATATTCTTAAATAGCTTCTTTGTCTTTATCCCCTTCCAGTTTGTGTAAATTAATGGACAAAAATATGAATTCCTTGCCACTGTGCCCAAAAATTTGCTCAAGTTGTTTACAGCTTCTTCAGTAGGACCAAATGCTTCTCCTTCAATATCTAGAGTAATTTCTTCTCTATGTTTCAACTGTCTTGCATGAATCTTCAAGCATTGTGTTGGTCCTCGTGTTTTCTTTACTGTTGTCTTTATACAAAGAGACTAATTAAAATTACCATAATATATTCAAAGAGACTAAAATATTAATATTTTTAGCATTATATACCATCCCTCTTATTGATTTATATATATTTAATTGAAAAAAAAAACAGTTTCATCCATTTAGCCAAATGAATACAATTCTATAATTTCACTATTGCTAATGATTTATTCCAGCTGCGTAAAAAACTAGAATCTGCTTCTAAAATTAAAGTCAAAGTGTAAAAAACTAGAATCTGCTTCTAAAATTAAAGTCAAAGAGATCCTTTTCTTATATCATATCATAGTATGTAGATGTACCTTTTCTTGTACAATTAATGTGTACAAATTCTATTCAAATATTGTTCATATTCAGATCCTATTCAGATATTGATCTCATTTCAGTGATAGATTTATCACATTATAAAATATAAATTGTAATGTGAAAATAGCCCACCATATGCAGCAATATATATACGTGAACTGAAGTGTGAACTTGTGCGTGTGTGGGGAACTAGCCTACCATATGCAGCTACGCAAACATAATAATTTTACGTGAACTGAAGTGTGTAATTGAAATAAAGAAAACTTAAAAATATTATAATAAGTTATGTGTAACACCCTACCATACAGAGCCTTATGCTTAAGTCATAATTCAGAGATGGCAAGGTATTACGACCTCTAAAATAAAAATTTAGTACGTATAGTAGTATGAATGATTGATTATAACTAGGAGCCTTTGTAGAAAAAGGGGTAAATAAAAACCGCAACTCAAAAGCGCAACACTCCGATCGATAACGTAACGAACAAGGGTAAACCAACGCGAGATTATATATATACAAAGGAGTGTCAAAAACAGGAATATCAAGACTCAAGATCCGGCTGCGAAGATAACCGGTCCGAGCATAGCAATATATACTTATGATAAAATAAGGAAAACCCCAAAGGAAACCCAAAGGGACACAAAAATACATAAAACCTATTCTCCAAAATCTCTCATAAGAGGAGTCATCACAGCATGTATTATTTAATGGAGATAAAAGTATCTAAGCAAAACATATAAACCAAAACATAGTCCCGAGAACAAAGGATCTTCGCAAATCTAGAAGTCTCCAGCATGTCTCAGCGGGTGATGAGCGGATAATTTGTACGCTTTTTGGCATTGTTTTTAGTATGTTTTTAGTAGTTTGAGTTGAGTTTTTAGTATATTTTTATTAGTTTTTAGTTAAAATTCACTTTTCTGGACTTTACTATGAGTTTGTGTGTTTTTCTGTGATTTCAGGTATTTTCTGGCTGAAATTGAGGGACCTGAGCAAAAATCTGATTCAGAGACTGAAAAGGACTGCAGATGCTGTTGGATTCTGACCTCCCTGCACTCGAAGTGGATTTTCTGGAGCTACAGAAGCCCAATTGGCGCGCTCTCAACGGCGTTGGAAAGTAGACATCCTGGGCTTTCCAGCAATATATGATAGTCCATACTTTGCCCAAGATTTGATGGCCCAAACCGGTGTTCAAAGTCACCTACAGAATTTCCAGCGTTAAACGCCGGAACTGGCACCAAAATGGGAGTTAAACGCCCAAACTGGCACCAAAGCTGGCGTTTAACTCCAAGAAGAGTCTCTACACGAAAATGCTTCAATGCTCAGCCCAAGCACACACCAAGTGGGCCTGGAAGTGGATTTTTATGTCATTTACTCATCTCTGTACACCCTAGGCTACTAGTTCTCTATATATAGGACCTTTTTACTATTGTATTTTCATCTTGGTTCTTCCGGTTCCCTCTTTGGGACCGAAACCAATGATCACCTTGTTCTTATGTATTTTCAACGGTGGAGTTTCTACACACCATAGATTAAGGTGTGGAGCTCTGCTGTACCTCGAGTATTAATGCAATTACTATTGTTCTTCTATTCAATTCCGCTTGTTCTTTGTCCAAGATATCACTTGTTCTTCAACTTGATGAATGTGATGATCCGTGACACTCATCATCATTCTCACCTATGAACAAAGTGACTGACAACCACTCTTGTTCTACAAGCAATCAAGGCTCTAGTGTTTATCTCTTGGAATCCTGATACACGATGCATGGTTGATCGCCTGACAACCGAGTGCTCGCCTGACAACCGAGCCAGCCATTCCGTGAGATCAGAGTCTTCGTGGTATAGGCGAGAACTGATGGCGGCATTCAAGAGAATCCGGAAGGTCTAACCTTGTCTGTGGTATTCTGAGTAGGATTCAATGATTGAATGATTGTGACGTGCTTCAAACTCCTAGCAGGCGGGGCGTTAGTGACAGACGCAAAAGAATCGATAGATTCTATTCCGGCCTGACCGAGAACCGACAGCTGATTAGCCATATGCTGTGACAGAGCATAGGAACTTTTTCACTGAGAGGATGGGAGGTAGCCACTGACAACGGTGAAACCCTTGCATAAGCTTGCCATGGAAAGGAGTAAGAAGGATTGGATGAAGACAGTAGGAAAGCAGAGAGACGGAAGGGAAAGCATCTTCATACGCTTATCTGAAGCTCTCACCAATGATATACATAAGTATCTCTATCTTTATCTTTATGCTTTATTCATCATCTATACCCATTTGAGTCTGCCTGACTAAGATTTACAAGGTGACCATAGCTTGCTTCATACCAACAATCTCCGTGGGATCGACCCTTACTCACGTAAGGTATTACTTGGACGACCCAGTGCACTTGCTGGTTAGTTGTGCAAAGTTGTGTAGTGATCACAATTTCGCGCACCAAGTTTTTGGCGCCGTTGCCGGGGATTGTTCGAGTATGGACAACTGACGGTTCATCTTGTTGCTTAGATTAGGTATTTATTTTCAGAGTTCTTAAGAATGAATTCTAGTGTTTCAAGGTGATGTTATTATCATCACCAAGGCTGATTGATTATCATCAATTTAGCTCTTGAATGCATTGTCCTGCTGAAGCTTGGCTAGCCATGTCTAATTCCTTTAGACTAAAGCTTTAGACTAACATTGCACGATTCCTGGAATTCTCATTAAGAATTTTGATATGTTTATTTTCTTTTCCACTTAATTTTCGAAAAATCACAAAAAATTTACAAAATCATAAAAAACCAAAAATATTTCTTGTTTAAGTCTAGTGCCTCATTTTAAGTTTGGTGTCAATTGCATGTTTCTGTTCTTCTGGCATGTTTCAAATTCATGCATGTGTCATTAGTCTTCAAGTTGTTCTTGATGATTTCATTGCTCTAATCTTTAAATTCTATTGACTTGAGTGTTTTGTGTTTCTCATATGCATTCTCATGTTGTTAGTGTCAGTAGTATACAAACTGCTAAGTTTGGTGTCTTGCATGCATTGTTATTTGATTTTAAGTGCATTCCTTATTATTAAAAAATCCAAAAATATTTTTAATTTGTGTCTTTTCAAGTCAATAATACAGAGAATTGAAGATTCAGAACAGGCTGCAGAGGAATTATACAGAAAAAGCTGGGCGTTCAAAACGCCCAGTGAAGAAGGACAGACTGGCGTTTAAACGCCAGCCAGGGTACTTGGTTGGGCGTTTAACGCCCAAAAAGGTAGTACATTGGGCGTTAAACGCCAGAATGTGCACCATTCTGGGCGTTTAACGCCAGGATGGCACAAGGGGGAGGATTTTGTTTTCAAAATCAATTTTTTCTAGTTTTCAAAGTTTTTTTTTTCAAAATCAAATCTTTTTCAAATCATATCTTTTCAATCAAATGTTTTCAAAATCAATTTCTTTCCTTTTTCAAAGATACTTACTAACAATTAATGATTTGATTGAACATTTTAAGTATGTTGCCTTTTCTGTTAAGAAAGGTTTAATGTTTGAATCATATCTTTTCTTGTTAGGCAAGTCATTAATTTTTAAAATCAAATCTTTTTTTTAAATTGTTTTTCAAAATCATATCTTTTCAATCATATCTTTTTAAAACCATAACTTTTCAATCATATCTTTTTAATCACATCTTTTTCAAAATAGTTTTCAATCAAATCTTTTTGATTTCTAATTTCAAAATCTTTTTCAAAAATCACTTGATTTCTTTCCCATTCTTATTTTCGAAAATCAAGTAGTGTTTTTCAAAATGTTTTCAAAATCTTTCACTCAATTTTCGAAAATTACTTCCCTTCTTCTCACATCCTTCTATTTATGAACTAACTCTATTCCTTAATGCAAAATTCGAACTCCATCTTCTTTGATAAGTTCGAATTTTCTACTTCTGTCTTCTACTTTTCTTTTCCTCTGACACCTCAAGGAATCTCTATACTGTGACATAGAGGATTCCATATTTTCTTGTTTTCTTCTCTTTCATATGAGCAGGAACAAAGACAAAGGCACTCTTGTTGAAGCTGACCCTGAACCTGAAAGGACCTTGAAGCGAAAGCTAAGAGAAGCTAAGGCACAACTCTCTGTAGAGGACCTAATAGAAATCTTCAAAGAAGAAGAACCCATGGCAGCCGAAAATAACAACAATGCCAACAATGCAAGGAAGGTGCTTGGTGACTTTACTGCACCTACTCCCGACTTCTATGGGAGAAGCATCTCTATCCCTGCCATTGGAGCAAACAACTTTGAGCTTAAGCCTCAATTAGTTTCTCTAATGCAACAGAATTGCAAGTTCCATGGACTTCCATTGGAAGATCCTCATCAGTTCTTAGCTGAATTCTTGCAAATCTGTGACACTGTCAAGACTAATGGGGTTGACCCTGAGGTCTACAGACTTATGCTATTCCCTTTTGCTGTAAGAGACAGAGCTAGAACATGGTTGGACTCACAACCTAAAGAAAGCCTGGACTCATGGGAAAAGTTAGTCAATGCCTTCTTGGCAAAGTTCTTTCCACCTCAAAAATTGAGTATGCTTAGAGTGGAAGTCCAAACCTTCAGACAGAAGGATGGAGAATCCCTCTATGAAGCTTGGGAAAGATACAAACAATTAATCAGAAAATGTCCATCTGACATGCTTTCTGAATGGAGCATCTGGTGCACGAAATTGTGATCAATACTTTTCAAAACATAAACAATCCCCGGTAATGGCTCCAAAGACTTGGTGCTCAATACCATGGCATAAACACAACTTCGCACAACTAACCAGCAAGTGCACTAGGTCGTCCAAGTAATAAACCTTACGTGAGTAAGGGTCGATCCCACGGAGATTGGTGGTATGAAGCAAGCTATGGTCATCTTGTAAATCTCAGTCAGGCAGACTCAAATGGGTATGGTGATGAACGAAAATAACATAAAGATAAAGATAGAGATACTTATGTATATCATTGGTGTAAGAGCTTCAGACAAGTGTATGAAGATGCCTTCCCTTCCGTCTCTCTGCTTTTCCTACTGTCTTCATCCAATCCTTCTTACTCCTTTCCATGGCAAGCTTATGCAAGGGTTTCACCGTTGTCAGTGGCTACCTCCCATCCTCTCAGTGAAAATACGTCCCTGATGCTCTGTCACAGCATAGGCTAATCATCTGTCGGTTCTCAATCAGACCGGAATAGAATCCAGTGATTCTTTTGGCGTCTGTCACTAACGCCCCGCCCTCAGGAGTTTGAAGCATATCACAGTCATTCAATCATTGAATCCTACTCAGAATACCACAGACAAGGTTAGACCTTCCGGATTCTCTTGAATGCCGCCATCAGTTCTCGCCTATACCACGAAGACTCTGATCTCACGGAATGGCTGGCTCGTTTGTCAGGCGAGCACTCGGTTGTCAGGCGATCAACCATGCATCATGCGATCAGAAATCCAAGAGATATTCACTAGGGCCTCGAATGCTTGTAGAACAAGAATGGTTGTCAGTCACCTTGTTCATAGGTGAGAATGATGATGAGTGTCACGGATCATCTCATTCATCAAGTTGAAGAACAAGTGATATCTTGGACAAAGAACAAGCGGAATTGAATAGAAGAACAATAGTAATTGCATTAATACTCGAGGTACAGCAGAGCTCCACACCTTAATCTATGGTGTGTAGAAACTCCACCGTTGAAAATACATAAGAACAAGGTCTAGGCATGGCCGAATGGCCAGCCTCCCAAATGATCTAAGATAGCATAAAATTAGAAGATAGCTACCCAGATGTCTTAGATACAATAGCAAAAGGTCCTACTTATAGAAAACTAGTAGCCTAGGGTGTACAGAGATGAGTAAATGACATAAAAATCCACTTCCGGGCCCACTTGGTGTGTGCTTGGGCTGAGCAATGAAGCATTTTCGTGTAGAGACTTGTCTTGGAGTTAAACGCCAGCTTTTATGCCAGTTTGGGCGTTTAACTCCCATTTAGGTGCCAGTTCCGGCGTTTAACGCTGGAATTTCTTGAGGTGACTTTGAACGCCGGTTTGGGCCATCAAATCTTGGGCAAAGTATGGACTATCATATATTGCTGGAAAGCCCAGGATGTCTACTTTCCAACGCTGTTGAGAGCGCGCCAATTAGGCTTCTGTAGCTCCAGAAAATCCACTTCGAGTGCAGGGAGGTCAGAATCCAACAGCATCTGCAGTCCTTTTGAGTCTCTGGATCAGATTTTTGCTCAGATCCCTCAATTTCAGCCAGAAAATACCTGAAATCACAGAAAAACACACTAACTCATAGTAAAGACCAGAAAAGTGAATTTTAATTAAAAACCAATAAAAATATACTAAAAACTAACTAGATCATACTAAAAACATACTAAAAACAATGCCAAAAAGCGTATAAATTATCCGCTCATCACAACACCAAACTTAAATTGTTGCTTGTCCCCAAGCAACTAAAGATCAAATAAGATAAAAAGAAGAGAATATGCAATGAACTCCAAAAACATCTATGAAGATCAGTATTAATTAGATGAGCGGGGCTTTTAGCTTTTTGCCTCTGAATAGTTTTGGCATCTCACTTTATCCTTTGGAACTCAGAATGATTGGCCTCTTTAGGAACTCAGAATCCAGATAGTGTTATTGATTCTCCTAGTTAAGTATGATGATTCTTGAACACAGCTACTTATTGAGTCTTGGCCGTGGCCCAAAGCACTCTGTCTTCCAGTATTACCACCGAATACATACATGCCACAGACACATAATTGGGTGAACCTTTTTAGATTGTGACTCAGCTTTGCTAGAGTCCCCAATTAGAGGTGTCCAGGGTTCTTAAGCACACTCTTTTTGCCTTGGATCACAACTTTATTTCTTTCTTTTTCTTCTTTTTTTCGGTTTTTTTTTTGCTTGCTTCCTTCTTTTTTTTTTTGTATTCACTGCTTTTTCTTGCTTCAAGAATCATTTTTATGATTTTTCAGATCCTCAGTAACATGTCTCCTTTTTCATCATTCTTTCAAGAGCCAACATTCATGAACCACAAATTCAAAAGACATATGCACTGTTCAAGCATACATTCAGAGAACAAAAGTGTTGCCACCACATCAAAATAATTAAACTGTTATAAAATTTAAAATTCATGCAATTCTTTTCTTTTCAATTTAAGCATGTTTTTATTCAAGAGAGGTGATGGATTCATAGGACATTCATAACTTTAAGGCATAGACACTAAGATACTAATGATCACAAGACACAGACATGGATAGACATAAAGCACAAAAATTCGAAAAACAGAAGAATAAAGAACAAGGAAATCAAGGAACGGGTCCACCTTAGTGATGGCGGCTCTTCCTTCTTCTTGAAGATCCTATGGAGTGCTTGAGCTCCTCAATGTCTCTTCCTTGCCTTTGTTGCTCCTCTCTCATGATTCTTTGATCTTCTCTAATTTCATGGAGGAGAATGGAGTGTTCTTGGTGCTCCACCCTTAGTTGTCCCATGTTGGAACTCAATTCTCCTAGGGAGGTGTTTAGTTGCTCCCAATAGTCTTGTGGAGGAAAGTGCATCCCTTGAGGCATCTCAGGGATCTCATGATGAGAGGGGTCTCTTGTGTGCTCCATCCTTTTCTTGGTGATGGGCTTGTCCTCATCAATGGTGATGTCTCCCTCTATGTCAACTCCAACTGAATAACAGAGGTGACAAATGAGGTGAGGAAAGGCTAACCTTGCCAAGGTAGAGGACTTGTCCGCCACCTTGTAGAGTTCTTGGGCTATAACCTCATGAACTTCCACTTCTTCTCCAATCATGATGCTATGGATCATGATGGCCCGGTCTAGAGTAACTTCGGACCGGTTACTAGTAGGAATGATTGAACGTTGGATAAACTCCAACCATCCTCTAGCCACAGGTTTGAGGTCATGCCTTCTCAATTGAACCGGCTTGCCTCTTGAATCTCTCTTCCATTGTGCGCCCTCTTCACATATGACTGTGAGGACTTGGTCCAACCTTTGATCAAAGTTGACCCTTCTAGTGTAAGGATGTTCATCTCCTTGCATCATGGGCAAATTGAATGCCAACCTTACACTTTCCGGACTAAAATCCAAGTATTTCCCCCGAACCATAGTAAGATAATTCTTTGGATCTGGGTTCACACTTTGATCATGGTTCTTGGTGATCCATGCATTGGCATAGAACTCTTGAACCATCAAGATTCCGACTTGTTGAATGGGGTTGGTAAGCACTTCCCAACCTCTTCTTCGGATCTCATGGCGGATCTCCGGATATTCACCCTTTTTGAGTGAAAAGGGAACCTCGGGGATCACCTTCTTCAAGGCCACAACTTCATAGAAGTGGTCTTGATGCACCCTTGAGATGAATCTATCCATCTCCCATGACTCGGAGGTGGAAGCTTTTGCCTTCCCTTTCCTCTTTCTAGAGGTTTCTCCGGCCTTGGATGCCATAAATGGTTATGGAAAACGAAAAAGCAACGCTTTTACCACACCAAACTTAAAATGTTTGCTCGTCCTCGAGCAAAAAAAGAAAGAAGAGAGTAGAAGAAGAAGAAATGAGGAAGAAGGGAATGGTGGTGTATTCGGCCAAAGAGGGGGAGAAGTGGTGTTTAGGTTATGTGAAAATGAAGGGATGAAGAGGGGTTTATATAGGAGAGAGGGGGGTGAAGGTTCGGCCATTATGGGTGGGTTTGGGAGGGAAAGTGGTTTGAATTTGAAGGGTGAGGTTGGTGGGGTTTTATGAAGGATGGATGTGAGTGGTGAAGAGAAAGATTGGATTCGATAGGTGAAGGGTTTTTGGGGAAGAGGTAATGAGGTGATTGGTGAATGGGGGAAGAAGAGAGAGAGTGGTGGTGGGGTGGTGGGGGTCCTGTGGGGTCCACAGATCCTGAGGTGTCAAGGAAAAGTCATCCCTGCACCAATTGGCACTCAAAATCACGTTTTGAGGCATTTCTGGCGTTAAACGCCGGGCTGATGCCCATTCCTGGCGTTTAACGCCAGGTTCTTGCCCTTTTCTGGCGTTTAACGCCAGTCTAGTGCCCCTTTCTGGCGTTAAACGCCCAGAATGGTGCCAGACTGGGCGTTAAACGCCCAACTGCTAGGCTTACTGGCGTTTGAACGCCAGCAACATCTCCCTCCAGGGTGTGCTGTTTTTCTTCCTGTTTTTCATTCTGTTTTTGCTTTTTCAATGGATTTTGTGACTTCTTATGATCATCAACCTACAAAAAACATAAAATAACAAAAGAAAATATATAAGATATAATCATTGGGTTGCCTCCCAACAAGCGCTTCTTTAATGTCAGTAGCTTGACAGATGGCTCTCATGGAGCCTCACATTTTCTCAGAGCTATGTTGGAACCTCCCAACACCAAACTTAGAGTTTGAATGTGGGGGTTCAACACCAAACTTAGAGTTTGATTGTGGCCTCCCAACACCAAACTTAGAGTTTGACTGTGGGGGCTCTGTTTGTCTCTGATTAGAGAGAAGCTCTTCATGCTTCCTCTCCATGGTGACAGAGGGGTATCCTTGAGCCTTAAACACATAGGATTTTTCATTCACTTGAATGATCAGATCACCTCTATCAACATCAATCACAGCCTTTGCTGTGGCTAGGAAGGGTCTGCCAAGGATGATGGATTCATCCATGCACTTCCCAGTCTCTAGGACTATGAAATCAGTAGGGATGTAATGGTCTTCAACTTTTACCAAAACATTCTCTACAAGTCCATGAGCTTGTTTTCTTGAGTTGTCTGCCATCTCCAGTGAGATTTTTGCAGCTTGTACCTCAAAGATCCTCAGCTTCTCCATTACTGAGAGAGGCATGAGGTTTATACTTGACCCTTAGTCACACAAGGCCTTCTTGAAGGTCATGGTGCCTATGGTACAAGGTATGGAAAATTTTCCAGGATCTTGTCTCTTTTGAGGTAATTTCTGCCTAGACAAGTCATCCAGTTCTTTGGTGAGCAAAGGAGGTTCATCCTCCCAAGTCTCATTTCCAAATAACTTGTCATTTAGCTTCATGATTGCTCCAAGGTATTTAGCAACTTGCTCTTCAGTGACATACTCATCCTCTTCAGAGGAGGAATACTCATCAGAGCTCATGAATGGCAGAAGTAAGTCCAATGGAATCTCTATGGTCTCATTTTGAGCCTCAGATTCCCATGGTTCCTCATTGGGGAACTCATTGGAGGTTGGTGCATGCCCATTGAGGCCTTCCTCAGTGGCGTGCACTTCCTCTCCATCCTCTCCAAATTCGGCCATGTTTATGGCTTTGCACTCTCCTTTTGGATTTTCTTCTGTGTTGCTTGGGAGAGTACTTGGAGGGAGTTCAGTAATTTTCTTACTCAGCTGTCCCACTTGTCCTTCCAAATTTCTAATGGAGGACCTTGTTTCAGTCATGAAACTTTGAGTGGTTTTAATTAGATCAGAGACCATGGTTGCTAAGTCAGAGGGGTTCTGCTTAGGATTCTCTGTCTGTTGCTGAGAAGATGATGGAAAAGGTTTGCCATTGTTAAACCTATTTCTTCCACCAGTATTATTGAAACCTTGTTGAGGTCTCTCTTGATTCTTCCATGAGAGATTTGGGTGATTTCTCCATGAAGAATTATAGGTGTTTCCATAGGGTTCTCCTAGGTAATTCACCTCTTCCATTGAAGGGTTCTCAGGATCATAAGCTTCTTCCTCAGATGAAGCATCCTTGGTACTGCCAGGTGCATTTTGCATTCCAGACAGACTTTGAGAAATCAAATTGACTTGTTGAGTCAATATCTTGTTCTGAGCCAAAATGGCGTTCAGAGTGTCAATCTCAAGAACTCCTTTCTTCTGACTAGTCCCATTGTTCACAGGATTCCTTTCAAAAGTGTACATGAATTGGTTATTTGCAACCATTTCAATGAGCTCTTGAGCCTCTGTAGGCATCTTCTTCAGATGAAGAGATCCTCCAGCAGAGCTATCCAAAGACATCTTGGATAGTTCAGAGAGACCATCATAGAAGATACCTATGATGCTCCATTCAGAAAGCATGTCAGAGGGACATTTTCTGATTAATTGTTTGTATCTTTCCCAAGCTTCATAGAGGGATTCTCCATCCTTCTGTCTGAAGGTTTGGACTTCCACTCTAAGCTTGCTCCATTTTTGGGGTGGAAAGAACTTTGCCAAGAAGGCATTGACTAGCTTTTCCCAAGAGTCCAGGCTTTCTTTAGGTTGAGAGTCCAACCATATTCTAGCTCTGTCTCTTACAGCAAAAGGGAATAGCATCAGTCTGTAGACCTCAGGGTCTACCCCATTAGTCTTGACTGTGTCACAGATTTGCAAGAACTCAGCTAAAAACTGATGTGGATCTTCCATTGGAAGTCCATGGAACTTGCAATTCTGTTGCAGTAGAGAAACTAATTGAGGCTTAAGCTCAAAGTTGTTTGCTCCAATGGCAGGGATAGAGATGCTTCTCCCATAGAAATTGGGAGTAGGTGCAGTAAAGTCACCCAGCACCTTCCTTGCATTGTGGGCATTGTTGTTATTTTCGGCTGCCATGTCTTCTTCTTCTTTGAAGAATTCGGTCAGGTCCTCTAAAGAGAGTTGTGCTTTGGCTTCTCTTAGCTTTCTCTTCAAGGTCCTTTCAGGTTCGGGATCAGCTTCAACAAGAATGCCTTTGTCTCTGCTCCTGCTCATATGAAAGAGAAGAGAACAAGAAAATGTGGAATCCTCTATGTCACAGTATAGAGATTCCTTGAGGTGTCAGAGGAAAAGAGAAATAGAAAGAAGAAGGAGAAGAAGAATTCGAACTTTAATTAGATAAGGTTCGAATTTGTGCATTGAGAAGGAGTGGTACTCCATAAATAGAAGGATGTGAGAAGGAGGGAAGGGAATTTTCGAAAATTCAATTAAAAAGATTTTGAAAACATTTTGAAAAATTGATTGATAATTTTCGAAAATTCAAAGTAAAAAAGAAATCAATTGATTTTTGAAAAAGATTTTGAAATTAGAAGTTAAAAAGATTTGATTGAAAACTTATTTTGAAAAAGATGTGATTGAGAAGATATGATTGGTTTTAAAAAGATGTGATTGAAAAGATATGATTTGAAAACAATTTTAAAAAGATATGAATTGAAAACAATAAAAAAAATTTGATTTTAAAAATTAATGACTTGCCTAACAAGAAAAGATATGATTCAAACATGAAACCTTCCTTAACAGAAAAGGCAAAAAATGTTCAATCAAATCATTAATTGTTAGTAAGTATATTTGAAAAAGGAAAGGAATTAATTTTGAAAACATTTGATTGAAAAGATATGATTTGAAAAAGATTTGATTTTGAAAAACTTTGAAAACTTGAAAAAAATTGATTTTGAAAACAAAATCTTCCCCCTAGCACCATCCTGGCGTTAAACGCCCAGAATGGTATCCATTCTGGCGTTTAACGCCCAAAATGCACCCTTTTTGGGCGTTAAACGCCCAACCAGGTACCCTGGCTGGCGTTTAAACGCCAGTCTGTCTTCTTCACTGGGCATTTTTGAATGCTCAGCTTTTTCTGTATAATTCCTCTGCAGTATGTTCTGAATCTTCAATTCTTTGTGTTATTGACTTGAAAAGATAAAAATTAAAAATATTTTTGGATTTTTTAACAATCAAAATGCAACAAGAATCAAATAACAATGCATGCAAGACACCAAACTTAGCAGTTTGTATACTATTGACACTATATGAGACACATAAACACTCAAGTCAAAAGAATTCAAAGATCAGAGTAAGAAATCATCAAGTATTTTTGGTTTTTATGATTTTGTGAATTTTTTTTGTGATTTTCAAAAATTAAGTGAAAAAGATATCAAAATTCTTAATGAGAATTCCAGGAATCAGTGCAATGCTAGTCTAAGACTCCGGTCCAGGAATTAGACATGGCTTCACAGCCAGCCAAGCTTTCAAAGAAAGCTTCGGTCCAAAACACTAGACATGGCCAAAGGCCAGCCAAGCCTTAGCAGATCACTGCTCCAAAAGCAAGATCACAAGCTCTTGTGATGATAAGTTGAAACCTCGGTCCAATGAAATTAGACATGGCTTTACAGCTAGCCAGATTTCAACAAATCATCATGAAACTCTAGAATTCATCTTCAAGAATTTCGAAAAAAAATAAATGCCTAATCTAAGCAACAAGATGAACCGTCAGTTGTCCATACACGAACACAATCCCCGGCAACGGCGCCAAAAACTTGGTGTACGAAATTGTGATCAATACTTTTCAAAACATAAACAATCCCCGGTAATGGCTCCAAAGACTTGGTGCTCAATACCATGGCATAAACACAACTTCGCACAACTAACCAGCAAGTGCACTAGGTCGTCCAAGTAATAAACCTTACGTGAGTAAGGGTCGATCCCACGGAGATTGGTGGTATGAAGCAAGCTATGGTCATCTTGTAAATCTCAGTCAGGCAGACTCAAATGGGTATGGTGATGAACGAAAATAACATAAAGATAAAGATAGAGATACTTATGTATATCATTGGTGTAAGAGCTTCAGACAAGTGTATGAAGATGCCTTCCCTTCCGTCTCTCTGCTTTTCCTACTGTCTTCATCCAATCCTTCTTACTCCTTTCCATGGCAAGCTTATGCAAGGGTTTCACCGTTGTCAGTGGCTACCTCCCATCCTCTCAGTGAAAATACGTCCCTGATGCTCTGTCACAGCATAGGCTAATCATCTGTCGGTTCTCAATCAGACCGGAATAGAATCCAGTGATTCTTTTGGCGTCTGTCACTAACGCCCCGCCCTCAGGAGTTTGAAGCACGTCACAGTCATTCAATCATTGAATCCTACTCAGAATACCACAGACAAGGTTAGACCTTCCGGATTCTCTTGAATGCCGCCATCAGTTCTCGCCTATACCACGAAGACTCTGATCTCACGGAATGGCTGGCTCGTTTGTCAGGCGAGCACTCGGTTGTCAGGCGATCAACCATGCATCATGCGATCAGAAATCCAAGAGATATTCACTAGGGCCTCGAATGCTTGTAGAACAAGAATGGTTGTCAGTCACCTTGTTCATAGGTGAGAATGATGATGAGTGTCACGGATCATCTCATTCATCAAGTTGAAGAACAAGTGATATCTTGGACAAAGAACAAGCGGAATTGAATAGAAGAACAATAGTAATTGCATTAATACTCGAGGTACAGCAGAGCTCCACACCTTAATCTATGGTGTGTAGAAACTCCACCGTTGAAAATACATAAGAACAAGTTCTAGGCATGGCCGAATGGCCAGCCTCCCAAATGATCTAAGATAGCATAAAATTAGAAGATAGCTACCCAGATGTCTTAGATACAATAGCAAAAGGTCCTACTTATAGAAAACTAGTAGCCTAGGGTGTACAGAGATGAGTAAATGACATAAAAATCCACTTCCGGGCCCACTTGGTGTGTGCTTGGGCTGAGCAATGAAGCATTTTCGTGTAGAGACTTGTCTTGGAGTTAAACGCCAGCTTTTATGCCAGTTTGGGCGTTTAACTCCCATTTAGGTGCCAGTTCCGGCGTTTAACGCTGGAATTTCTTGAGGTGACTTTGAACGCCGGTTTGGGCCATCAAATATTGGGCAAAGTATGGACTATCATATATTGCTGGAAAGCCCAGGATGTCTACTTTCCAACGCCGTTGAGAGGGCGCCAAATGGGCTTCTATAGCTCCAGAAAATCCACTTCGAGTGCAGGGAGGTCAGAATCCAACAGCATCTGCAGTCCTTTTGAGTCTCTGGATCAGATTTTTGCTCAGATCCCTCAATTTCAGCCAGAAAATACCTGAAATCACAGAAAAACACACTAACTCATAGTAAAGTCCAGAAAAGTGAATTTTAATTAAAAACCAATAAAAATATACCAAAAACTAACTAGATCATACTAAAAACATACTAAAAACAATGCCAAAAAGCGTATAAATTATCCGCTCATCAGCATCGTAGGTATTTTCTATGATGGTCTCTCTGAACTATCCAAGATGTCTTTGGATAGCTCTGCTGGAGGATCTCTTCATCTGAAGAAGACGCCTACAGAAGCTCAAGAGCTAATTGAAATGGTTGCAAATAACCAATTCATGTACAATTCTGAAAGAAATCCTGTGAACAATGGGACAAGTCAGAAGAAAGGAGTTCTTGAGATTGATGCTCTGAATGCCATATTGGCTCAGAACAAGATATTGACTCAACAAGTCAATTTGATTTCTCAAAGTCTGTCTGGAATGCAAAATGCACCAAACAGTACTAAGGATGCTTCATCTGAGGAAGAAGCCTATGATCCTGAGAACCCTTCAATGGAAGAGGTGAATTACCTAGGAGAACCCTATGGAAACACCTATAATTCTTCATGGAGAAATCACCCAAATTTCTCATGGAAGAATCAAGAGAGACCTCAACAAGGTTTCAACAACAATAATGGTGGAAGAAACAGGTTTAGCAATGGCAAGCCTTTTCCATCATCTTCTCAGCAACAGACAGAGAATTCTAAGCAGAACCCCTCTGACTTAGCAACCATGGTCTCTGATCTAATCAAAACCACTCAAAGTTTCATGACTGAAACAAGGTCCTCCATTAGAAATTTGGAGGCACAAGTGGGACAGCGGAGCAAGAAAGTTACTGAACTCCCTCCAAGTACTCTTCCAAGCAACACAGAAGAAAATCCAAAAGGAGAGTGCAAGGCCATCAACATGGCCGAATTTGGAGAGGAAGGAGAGGAAGTGAACGCCACTGAGAAAGACCTCAATGGGCGTGCATTGCCATCCACTGAGTTCTCCAATGAGGAACCATGGGAATCTGAGGCTCAAAATAAGACCATAGAGATTCCATTGGACTTACTTCTGCCATTCATGAGCTCTGATGAGTATTCTTCCTCTGAAGAGGATGAGTATGTCACTGAAGAGCAAGTTGCTAAATACCTTGGAGCAATCATGAAGCTAAATGACAAGTTATTTGGAAATGAGACTTGGGAGGATGAACCCCCTTTGCTCACCAAAGAACTGGATAACTTGTCTAGGCAGAAATTACCTCAAAAGAGACAAGATCCTGGGAAGTTTTCCATACCTTGTACCATAGGCACCATGACCTTCAAGAAGGCTCTGTGTGACTTAGGGTCAAGTGTAAACCTCATGCCTCTCTCTGTAATGGAGAAGCTAGGGATCTTTGAGGTGCAAGCTGCAAGAATCTCATTAGAGATGGCAGACAACTCAAGAAAACAAGCTCATGGACTTGTAGAGGATGTTTTGGTGAAGATTGAAGACCATTACATCCCTACTGATTTCATAGTTCTAGAGACTGGGAAGTGCATGGATGAATCTATCATCCTTGGCAGACCCTTCCTAGCCACAGCAAAGGCTGTGATTGATGTTGATAGAGGTGAACTGATCATTCAAGTGAATAAAGAATCCTTTGTGTTTAAGGCTCAAGGATATCCCTCTGTCACCATGGAGAGGAAGCATGAAGAGCTTCTCTCAATTCAGAGTCAAACAGAGCCCCCACAGTCAAACTCTAAGTTTGGTGTTGGGATGCCACAACCAAACTCTAAGTTTGGTGTTGAACCCCCACATTCAAACTCTAAGTTTGGTGTTGGAAGGTTCCAACATTGCTCTGAGCATCTGTGAGGCTCCATGAGAGCCCTCTGTCAAGCTACTGACATTAAAGAAGCGCTTGTTGGGAGGCAACCCAATGTTACATTTTATCTATTTTCTTTTGTTATTTTATTTTATTTTGTAGGTTGATGATCATGAGAAGTCACAAAATCAATTGAAAAAGCAAAAACAGAATGAAAATCAGGAAGAAAAACAGCACACCCTGGAGGAAGAACCTACTGGCGTTTAAACGCCAGTAAGGTTAGCAGGTGGGCGTTTAACGCCCAGTCTGGCACCATTCTGGGCGTTTAACGCCAGAAAGAGGCACCAGACTGGCGTTAAACGCCAGGAAAGGGCAGGAACCTGGCGTTAAACGCCAGAAAGGGGCACCAGCCCGGCGTTTAACGCCAGAATTGGCTCAAAACGTGATTTTGCATGCCATTTGGTGCAGGGATGACTTTTCCTTGACACCTCAGGATCTGTGGACCCCACAGGATCCCCACCAACCTCACCACTCTCTCTCCTCTTCACCACTCACATCCATCCTTCATAAAACCCCACCTACCTCACCATTCAAATTCAAACCACTTTCCCTCCCAAACCCACCCATCATGGCCGAACCACAAAGCCATCTCCCTCTCCTCCATTTCTTCTTCTTCTACTCTCTTCTTTCTTCTTTTGCTCGAGGACGAGCAAACCTTTTAAGTTTGGTGTGGTAAAAGCGTTGCTTTTCGTTTTTCCATAACCATTTATGGCATCCAAGGCCGGAGAAACCTCTAGAAAGAGGAAAGGGAAGGCAAAAGCTTCCACCTCCGAGTCATGGGAGATGGAGAGATTCATCTCAAGGGTGCATCAAGACCACTTCTATGAAGTTGTGGCCATGAAGAAGGGTCAACTTTGATCAAAGGTTGGACCAAGTCCTCATAAACAATTGTGAAGAGGGCGCTCAATGGAAGAGAGATTCAAGAGGGAAGCCGGTTCAACTGAGAAGGCATGACCTCAAGCCCATCACTAAGAAAAGGATGGAACAAAAAGAGATCCTACTCATCATGAAATCCCTGAGATGCCTCAAGGGATGCACTTCCCTCCACAAAACTATTGGGAGCAAATCAACACCTCCCTAGGAGAATTGAGTTCCAACATGGGACAACTAAGGGTGGAGCACCAAGAACACTCCATTCTCCTCCATGAAATTAGAGAAGATCAAAGAATCATGAGAGAGGAGCAACAAAGACAAGGAAGAGACATTGAGGAGCTCAAGCACTCCATAAGACCTTCAAGAGGAAGAACAAGCCGCTATCACTAAGGTGGACCCGTTCTTTAATTTCCTTGTTCTTTAATTTTCTGTTTTTCGAATTTTAGTGCTTATGTTTATCTTTGTTTGTGTCTTATGATCATTAGTGTCTTAGTGTCTATGCCTTAAAGTTATGAATGTCCTATGAATCCATCACCTTTCTTAAAAGAAAACTGTTTTTATTACAAAAGAACAAGAAGTACAGGATTTCGAATTCATCTTTAAAACTAGCTTAATTAGTTTGATGTGGTGACAATACTTTTTGTTTTCTGAATGTATGCTTAAACAGTGCATATGTCTTTTGAATTTGTTGTTCATGAATGTTAAAATTGTTGGCTCTTGAAAGAATGATGAAAAAGGAGACATGTTACTGAGGATCTGAAAAATCATAAAAATGATTCTTGAAGCAAGAAAAAGCAGTGAATACAAAAAATAAAATTTCGAAAAAAAAGAGAAAAAGAAAGAAAGAAAAAAAAAGAAAGAAATAAAGCTGTGATTCAAGGCAAAAAGAGTGTGCTTAAGAACCCTGGACACCTCTAATTGGGGACTCTAGCAAAGCTGAGTCACAATCTAAAAAGGTTCACCCAATTATGTGTCTGTGGCATGTATGTATCCGGTGGTAATACTGGAAGACAGAGTGCTTTGGGCCACGGCCAAGACTCAATAAGTAGCTGTGTTCAAGAATCATCATACTTAACTAGGAGAATCAATAACACTATCTGGATTCTGAGTTCCTAAAGAAGCCAATCATTCTGAATTTCAAAGGATAAAGTGAGATGCCAAAACTGTTCGGAGGCAAAAAGCTACTAGTCCCGCTCATCTAATTTGGAGCTAAGTTTCATTGATAATTTGGAGTCTATAGTATATTCTCTTCTTTTTATCTTATTGGATTTTCAGTTGCTTGGGGACAAGCAACAATTTAAGTTTGGTGTTGTGATGAGCGGATAATTTGTACGCTTTTTGGCATTGTTTTTAGTATGTTTTTAGTAGTTTGAGTTGAGTTTTTAGTATATTTTTATTAGTTTTTAGTTAAAATTCACTTTTCTGGACTTTACTATGAGTTTGTGTGTTTTTCTGTGATTTCAGGTATTTTCTGGCTGAAATTGAGGGACCTGAGCAAAAATCTGATTCAGAGACTGAAAAGGACTGCAGATGCTGTTGGATTCTGACCTCCCTGCACTCGAAGTGGATTTTCTGGAGCTACAGAAGCCCAATTGGCGCGCTCTCAATGGCGTTGCAAAGTAGACATCCTGGGCTTTCCAGCAATATTTGATAGTCCATACTTTGCCCAAGATTTGATGGCCCAAACCGGCGTTCAAAGTCACCTACAGAATTTCCAGCGTTAAACGCCGGAACTGGCACCAAAATGGGAGTTAAACGCCCAAACTGGCACCAAAGCTGGCGTTTAACTCCAAGAAGAGTCTCTACACGAAAATGCTTCAATGCTCAGCCCAAGCACACACCAAGTGGGCCCGGAAGTGGATTTTTATGTCATTTACTCATCTCTGTACACCCTAGGCTACTAGTTCTCTATATATAGGACCTTTTTACTATTGTATTTTCATCTTGGTTCTTCCGGTTCCCTCTTTGGGACCGAAACCAATGATCACCTTGTTCTTATGTATTTTCAATGGTGGAGTTTCTACACACCATAGATTAAGGTGTGGAGCTCTGCTGTACCTCGAGTATTAATGCAATTACTATTGTTCTTCTATTCAATTCCGCTTGTTCTTTGTCCAAGATATCACTTGTTCTTCAACTTGATGAATGTGATGATCCGTGACACTCATCATCATTCTCACCTATGAACAAAGTGACTGACAACCACTCTTGTTCTACAAGCAATCAAGGCTCTAGTGTTTATCTCTTGGAATCCTGATGCACGATGCATGGTTGATCGCCTGACAACCGAGTGCTCGCCTGACAACCGAGCCAGCCATTCCGTGAGATCAGAGTCTTCGTGGTATAGGCGAGAACTGATGGCGGCATTCAAGAGAATCCGGAAGGTCTAACCTTGTCTGTGGTATTCTGAGTAGGATTCAATGATTGAATGACTGTGACGTGCTTCAAACTCCTAGCAGGCGGGGCGTTAGTGACAGACGCAAAAGAATCGATGGATTCTATTCCGGCCTGACCGAGAACCGACAGCAGATTAGCCATATGCTGTGACAGAGCATAGGAACGTTTTCACTGAGAGGATGGGAGGTAGCCACTGACAACGGTGAAACCCTTGCATAAGCTTGCCATGGAAATGAGTAAGAAGGATTGGATGAAGACAGTAGGAAAGCAGAGAGACGGAAGGGAAAGCATCTTCATACGCTTATCTGAAGCTCTCACCAATGATATACATAAGTATCTCTATCTTTATCTTTATGCTTTATTCATCATCTATACCCATTTGAGTCTGCCTGACTAAGATTTACAAGGTGACCATAGCTTGCTTCATACCAACAATCTCCGTGGGATCGACCCTTACTCACGTAAGGTATTACTTGGACGACCCAGTGCACTTGCTGGTTAGTTGTGCAAAGTTGTGTAGTGATCACAATTTCGCGCACCAGCGGGAAACCTCACGTCCTGCATCTGAAAACCACAAAATCCGCATGGGTGAGAACCAGAGGTCCCCAGCATGGTAACAGCTTCCACATATATAATACATAATAATAGAGGAAAGCCAAAGGCAATCCTAGAACTTCCTCCAGATAATATCAAAGCTTATAAACAAACTAAACCATATAAGGGCATCTGACTAAAGATTCTTCAGTCTAACTAATACTTCCCTTTCCAATTCCTTCAAACCTCCCAACCACCAGCAGGAGTATATTATAGCAAACACAGTTATATCAGACAAAGAATATACAAATAGGAGCAGTTAAGGCATTTAGACAATTAGCAAGTAATATGCAGTTAAATAGGCAGTCTCAAACAATTCACATAGTATGCATATGATGAATGCCTGTCCCTAGTGGCCGATGATATCATCTTGTCGGTTATAGAGCCAACCCGACAAGTCCTGGTCGCTAACCATTGGACTGTCCCTCTGTCGCACATCCCCAACTCGAGTTTTACTCGTTATAAACTTGATCATAAACATGATCCATATCCATCACCCTCACTGGTGAATATTTCGGGGGCGAGCTCATCCGGGTCTTTCACAGTGCCCGGCCACACTTACGACATAGGGTCAACAGAGTCTCAAGCCTCCACCTGGAGCACGTGGTGGCTAGCCAATGCTACTACCCAGGGAAACTCGTATCTCTGATAGTGGAAGTGCAAATCACAATTATCAATGATTCAGCATAAACATGCATGAATCCTCATCCATGGATCAACATCCATATCAGCCATTCCGGCTCACGGTTAAATCCATAACCAGCCAATATTCATAGCATACACAGCTATTCCGGCTCACGGTTAAATCCATAACCAGCCATTTCATTAACAATTACAGCCTTTCGGCCCATGGCATAACAAGCACTTCCACCACCATCCTCCGCATCTCACATAATCATCTTGATCCTCATTGATCATTCATTTTTCCCTTGCTTCACTCGCAAGTTACCTCATTCACTAGCCCCTCTCTAATAGCTAGGCATGTCATAATGATTTAAGACATAAATGGTGAGATCGGAGGCTTAGAAGTATGAGATTTGGCTTTTAAAACTCAAAAATCAACTTTGGGATGAAAACAGGGCCACGCGTACGCGCACTCCACGCGCACGCGTGGATGGCCTCAAAAACTTATCGACGCGCAAGCGTCATGCACGCTAACGCGTGGATTCAAAATTTTCCAATCGACGTGCACGCGTCAACCACGCGTACGCGCGGGTGTTCTCGTGCCCCAGGCACAACACTGGCACAGTTCTGGCATAACTCTCTGGAAAATGGCTGGGCATTGGGTGCAGCACAATCGGCGCGCCCGCGCAGATCACGCGCACGCGTGGATGGCACTTTTCGGAAGAACGGCGCGTACGCGCCAAGTGCGCCCACGCGCAAGGGGTCATTCTGCTAAAAATTTTCTAAGTTAAAAACTGCAGAATTCACAGATTTAAACCCCAATCTTCCAACGGACATAACTTCCTCATTTTAAATCGTTTTTCACCCGTTCTTCGAACGGCATGGACATCCCGGATCCAATTTCATTTCTAAATAGATTTGGCACAAAACAGAGATCCGTAGTCCAAGTTATGTCCCGTCAAAGTGTGCCCAAAAACTATATTTTTCATACAAAATCACAAAGTGCCAATTTCAAAACAAGCCATTTCCAACTCTTTTCAAAACCAATCAAAACATGCCAAGTTCATCCCTTTTCTTTGAAATCAATCAAAATATATCAAATTCAACATCAAGCCTCCTCACTCACACATTGACACATTACCACAAACTACCAAAATCACTATCTCATCATTTTACCCCACTTCACCCAAGTGGCTCAAACTCAAACACATTGACATATCATATACTATTCCTCATGCCAATTCTCAACAACACCAATTCCAATAAATCATTATTGTACACAATCAACATCATACTCACCATCAACACGGTGCAACCCACAATTCAACCATAACCAATCATCAAGCATATATCACAACATGCATATTTCTCATACATCATACCACCAAGGCATCAATAATCATCATCACATATATGACCACATCATATATCTCAATCATTCAACAACATCAACAATTCAATGCCTATCTTAGGGCCTCTAGCCTAAGTATTTCCTACCACATTACATATTAGATACGGGAAACCGAAACCATACCTTAGCCGATTTTCCCAAGCTCCCCCGGAGCACTTCCAAACCACTTATCCACAAGCTCTCAAGGCCTCAACACCTCCAAGAACAGATTTTTCACCACCAAACCCTTTCCAAGCTTTTCAAAGTCACCAATCAAGCTCCAATGTTCACATATACACAACCTAAGCCACAATCATCATACCCATACACAACATCTCAAAACCCAAACATCATAAAATCACAAATTACACTAGGGTTGAGAGTCTTACCACACCCAAGGTCCAAGGAGACAAGATTAACCTTCTCCTTCAAGAGAGTTGGGTCCTATAACATCAAAGAACCCAAAATCTCAACATTTTACCCATGAAACTCGAAAATAAGGGCTGGAATTTCGAACAGAAACTTGTGGCTTACCTCAAGATTAGTTGTATGGGTTTTGTAGAGCTCTCCGCGGTGAACGCGTGGCCGCAAACGGAGCACCAATCGGAGCTCTAGATCAAAAGTTATGGTGGTTTGAAGATCAAGTGAGAGAAAGAACTTGAGAGAGTGTTCTTCTCCCCCCCTTCCCTCTAATTCAGCGTGTTTGTGTGTGTAATGAGGAGAGAGAGTGGTGAAAACTAGGGTTTTGGTTAAGTTATGTTGGGCCAAGGGCCCACTTTGGGTCCGGTTGGCCCGGTTTGACCCGTTCAGTCCAATCTTGGTCCGAATTCTATAAAATTGGTACCAAAATTCTCGTCTCAATCTCCTCTATCACATTTAGCCATAAAAATCCCATTCTAGGCTTTCTAGAATAAATTCTTATTTATGGGTTAATTAGCCGTTAATTAACCGGGTTTTACATTCTACCCACCTAATTGGGAATTTTGCCCACAAAATTCAAATGCAATTACCTGAGAATAAATGCGGATAATCCGTTCGCATCTCCGACTCAAGTTCCCAAGTGTGTTCCTCAACACCGCCTCGACTCCATGCCACTTTGACTAATGAAACATCTTTTCCACGCAACCGTTTAATACTAGTATCATCAATTCTGACTGGAGCCACTGGAAGCGTCAAATCTTCCCTTAACTGAACCGACTCAGGTTCTAACACATGGCTAGCATCTGGAGTGTACTCCCGAAGCTGCGACACGTGAAACACGTCGTGCAGGTTCGAAAGATGAGGTGGTAGAGCCATCCGATACGCCACCGGTCCAATCCTCTCTAGGATCTGAAATGGACCAATGTATCGAGGATTCAACTTCTTTGCCTTAATCGCCCTACCTACTCCCGTAGTCGGAGTAACCTTAAGAAAAACATGGTCCCCTTCCTCAAATTCTAAGGGCTTTCGCCTTTGATCGGCGTAACTCTTTTGACGACTCTGCGCCGTAAGCATCCTATCTCGGATTTTCTTGACTTGTTCAGTAGTCTGAGTTATCATTTCCGGTCCCAACAAGCTTTTCTCTCCAGCTTCATACCAACATAGCGGAGATTGACATTTTCTCCCATACAAGGCCTCATACGGAGCCATTCCAATGCTCGCATGATAACTATTATTGTATGCAAACTCCACTAATGGCATATACCGATCTCAACTCGCCGGTTGGTCCAAAACACAAGCTCTCAACATATCCTCTAGTGTTTGGATCGTCCTCTCAGATTGACCATCTGTTTGAGGATGGTAAGCCGTGCTCAAGCTTAATCGGGTTCCAAAAGCCTTCTGAAATGCACCCCAAAACCTTGAAGTGAAACGAGGATCTCTATCAGAGATTATAGTAGCAGGTACACCATGAAGTCTCACAATCTCCTTTATGTATAACCGTGCTAGCTCCTCAAGGGTGTAAGTCATACGAATGGGCAAAAAGTGAGCTGACTTTGTCAGTCAGTCCACAATCACCCAAATAGCATCAAAACCAGCTCTAGTCCTTGGCAATCCCGACACAAAGTCCATTGCAATACTTTCCCACTTCCATTGTGGAATCTCTAAAGGTTGCAACACACCGGCGGGCTTTTGATGTTCAATCTTTACCTTTTGACAAGTTAAGCACTTTGAAACATATTCCGCCACATCATTCTTCATACCCGGCCACCAAAACATCGCCTTCAATTCATGGTACATCTTAGTACTGCCCGGGTGAATGGAGAATCCGCTTTTGTGTGCCTCCTTTAAGATATCATGCCTCAAGGTGCCAACATCCGGCACAATGATCCTACCCTTGAATCTCCATAACCCATCTTTTTCTTCCGACACTCTCCACTATTTTCCTTGCTCAATGGCCGGTAACACTTTCCATAACGCTTCATCATCTTGATGAGCCTTTAGGAGTTCGGACTTAAAGTCACTTGAGATTTCTAGTCGGCTCAAACACAAGGTTCCGGATACCTCTCGAGCACCAATATTAAGACTCTCGAATCCCTTGAGCAACTTCTCCTCTTGAAGCATCATCCAAGCCGCATATAATGACTTCCGACTTAACGCATCTGCCACTACGTTTGCCTTTCCCGGATGGTAATGCAACTCAAAGTCGTAGTCCTTCAACAATTCCATCCACCTTCTCTGCCTCATATTAAGCTCTTTCTGATCAAAGAGATACTTCAAGCTCTTATGATCAGAGAAAACTTGGAACTTAACCCCATAGAGATAATGCCTCCACACCTTCAAGGCAAACACAACCGCAGCGAGTTCCAAATCGTGCGTAGGGTAACTAACTTCATGAGGTCTCAACTGTCGTGAGGCATACGCCACCACATTATGGTGCTGCATCAGCACGCACCCTAGACCCTTCAATGAGGCATCACAATACACCTCAAATGGCTCATTCGGCTCGGGTAACACTAACACAGGCGCAGTAGTCAACTTTTTCTTCAATGTCTGAAAGCTCTCCTCGCATTCAGGAGTCCAAACAAACGGAGTGTCTTTGCGGGTTAACTTTGTCATTGGCACAGCTATCTGTGAAAAGCCCTTGATAAACCTTCGGTAATAGCCAGCTAAACCCAGAAAACTCCTTATCTCCGTTACGGTGGTTGGTTGTTTCCAATCCATCACCGCCTCCACCTTAGTTGGATCTACTGCTATTCCCTTCTTACTCACCACATGGCCCAAAAACTTCACCTCACTCTTCCAAAACTCACACTTAGACAGTTTTGCATAAAGTTTCTTCTCCTTTAGAATCTGCAACATGGTCCTCAAGTGTTCCGCATGCTCTTCTTCAGTCTTGGAATAAATTGGTATGTCATCAATGAAGACAACAACGAATTTATCCAGAAACGGACGGAAGACTCTATTCATGTAATCCATGAATATCGCAGGAGCGTTCGTCAACCCAAAAGACATTACGGTGTACTCGTAATGACCATAACGAGTCCTGAAAGCGGTCTTAGGGATATCCTCACCCCTCACCCTTATCTGGTGATAACCGGATCGCAAATCAATCTTGGAGAAAACTCCAGCTCCTTGTAACTGATCCATGAGATCATCAATTCTTGGCAATGGGTACTTATTCTTTATTGTAACCTTGTTCAGCTGCCTGTAATCCACACAGAGCCGCATACTCCCATCTTTCTTCTTCACTAGTAGCACTGGAGCACCCCACGGAGAAACACTTGGTCGTATAAAATTCTTTCCCAACAAATCCTCTAACTGAGACTTTAGCTCGTTCATCTCTAACGGTGACATCCTGTAAGGAGCACTTGAGATTGGTCCCGCCCTGGGCACCAACTCAATAGCAAACTCAACCTCTTGGTTAGGTGGAAACTCATCAATATCATCGGGAAACACTTTCGAAAACACACACAACCGGGATCTGCTCCAACCTTTGATCATCACCTGAAACGCCCGCGGTTAACAACATGATACCCTGACATTCGATTCCAGAACAGTTCACCATCATCGAGTTCAAGTAATAATTATTCACCACGACCGGCCCTTCTGTATCTTCCGGCATAAAGTACACCGACTTTGTAGAACAATCAAGCAGGACATGGTTCTTAGATAACCAATCCAATCCCAAG
Organism: Arachis stenosperma; assembly: GCF_014773155.1. Lineage (NCBI taxonomy): Eukaryota > Viridiplantae > Streptophyta > Magnoliopsida > Fabales > Fabaceae > Arachis > Arachis stenosperma. The sequence goes on from NC_080385.1 coordinate 46,045,889, forward strand.
ATAAGATCAAGACCGACCATCGGCAAGCAGACTAAATTATGAACAAAATCACGCTGCTTGAACCTAAAGGAAACTTCTGGGCATCCTAGCCTAGTTACCGTGGCTTCATGGGTAGCATTGTACACTCTTAGATCATAACCTAAGGTTACAATCTTCAATCCTAACTCATGGGCTTTCTCAAATGCAATGAATGAATGCGATGCTCCCGAATCAAATAAAGCATTTAAAGTTTGACCAGCTATTTCACAGTTACCTCGAATGAGTGTCTCAGATCCCTCAGCTCCTACGGCTGGAGTGGTGAACACCCGACCAGTCTGTTGTGCCTTCCCAGCACCTTGTTTCTGCCTCTCCGAACAACTGGCGGCTTTATGCCCCGCCTTTCCACAATTGTAGCACAAACCCCATCCGGCCTTGCATGGTACTCCCGGATGGTGACTTCCACACTTAGCACAAGCTTGTTCATTCTGAGGTTGCTTCCCAAACTTCTTCCCTTGGGAGTTGTTGTTGTTGGGCCTCCTGAAAGAGCTTCCCCTCTTGAAAGACAGACCTCTAGGTGCAAAGCTCTTCCCTCGGTTCTGTGGGAATGATCCTTTGTGACTCCCTTTCTCAGCGGTTGCCCTTCTCACACACTCTTCAGCAACCCTACACTTGTTCACCAATTCGGAGAAAGTCCTAATCTCCATTGGTCCCACTGAACTGAAGATATCACTCCGGAGTCCTCCTTCATACTTAACACACTTCCATTCCTCATATTCTACCGGAGTCCCTTGGCACATACGAGAGAACCTGAACAGCTCCTCAAACTTGTCAGTATACTCTGATATGGACATAGTACCCTGCTTCAGCTGTAACAATTCAAGTTCCTTAGCCGTCCTAGCAGAAGTTGGAAAGTACTTCTTATAGAACTCTTCTTGAAAGACATTCCAGGTGATATAGTCATCACCCTGCTGCAGAAGACGTCGGATGCCTTGCCACCAATGCGACGCTTCACCGGTGAGCATATAAGTGGCAAACTCGACACGCTGTCCTTCAGGTACCACTTGTGCTTGTAATGCTCGCTCTATAGCCTGAAACCATGTATCAGCCTCAGTCGGGCTAGTAGTTCCCTTGAACTTAGGCGGATTAACCTTCAAAAAGTTTGCCAGTGTCATCGGGCCCTGAACTCCACCTCCATCATTACCATGGTTGTTCATCTGTTGACCAAGAACCTCAGCAGTGGCTTGCATAGCAGCAGCCATGTTCTCCAACGCAGTCATAAAGTTCACCGGGTCATTAGGGTTATTCTCCGGCGCACGAGCATTCGTACGACCTCTCGCACTACCTCTACCGCGTCCACGAGGCGCCATCTGGTTCCTATACACACCCAACAATCGATATTAAGTTGATCAGTCTCAATATCGGAAGTCTAGTGCTTCAAAGTCCCAAATGCATGCTCATGAACGTTTATGCCAATTATATCAAGCAGATATACTAATAGCACATAACACTCACACAGAGAATGCACAGAAGCATAGTCAGTCCATCCCTCAGGCTCTACAGGAACGAACTGCTCTGATACCATAATGTAACACCCTACCATACAAAGCCTTATGCTTAAGTCATAATTCAGAGATGGCAAGGTATTACGACCTCTAAAATAAAAATTTAGTACGTATAGTAGTATGAATGATTGATTATAACTAGGAGCCTTTGTAGAAAAAGGGGTAAATAAAAATCGCAACTCAAAAGCGCAACACTCCGATCGATAACGTAACGAACAAGGGTAAACCAATGCAAGATTATATATATACAAAGGAGTGTCAAAAACAGGAATATCAATACTCAAGATCCGGCTGCGAAGATAACCGGTCCGAGCATAGCAATATATACTTATGATAAAATAAGGAAAACCCCAAAGAAAACCCAAAGGGACACAAAAATACATAAAACCTATTCTCCAAAATCTCTCATAAGAGGAGTCATCACAGCATGTATTATTTAATGGAGATAAAAGTATCTAAGCAAAACATATAAACTAAAACATAGTCCCGAGAACAAAGGATCTTCGCAAATCTAGAAGTCTCCAGCATGTCTCAGCGGGAAACCTCACGTCCTGCATCTGAAAACCACAAAATCCGCATGGGTGAGAACCAGAGGTCCCCAGCATGGTAACAGCTTCCACATATATAATACATAATAATAGAGGAAAGCCAAAGGCAATCCTAGAACTTCCTCCAGATAATATCAAAGCTTATAAACAAGCTAAACCATATAAGGGCATCTGACTAAAGATTCTTCAGTCTAACTAATACTTCCCTTTCCAATTCCTTCAAACCTCCCAACCACCAGCAGGAGTATATTATAGCAAACACAGTTATATCAGACAAAGAATATACAAATAGGAGCAGTTAAGGCATTTAGACAATTAGCAAGTAATATGCAGTCAAATAGGCAGTCTCAAACAATTCACATAGTATGCATATGATGAATGCCTGTTCCTAGTGGCCGATGATATCATCTTGTCGGTTATAGAGCCAACCCGACAAGTCCTGGTCGCTAACCATTGGACTGTACCTCTGTCGCGCATCCCCAACTCGAGTTTTACTCGTTATAAACTTGATCATAAACATGATCCATATCCATCACCCTCACTGGTGAATATTTCGGGGGCGAGCTCATCCGGGTCTTTCACAGTGCCCGGCCACACTTACGACATAGGGTCAACAGAGTCTCAAGCCTCCACCTGGAGCACGTGGTGGCTAGCCAATGCTACTACCCAGGGAAACTCGTATCTCTGATAGTGGAAGTGCAAATCACAATTATCAATGATTCAGTATAAACATGCATGAATCCTCATCCATGGATCAACATCCATATCAGCCATTCCGGCTCACGGTTAAATCCATAACCAGCCAATATTCATAGCATACACAGCTATTCCGGCTCACGGTTAAATCTATAACCAGCCAATATTCATAGCATACATAGCTATTCCGGCTCACGGTTAAATCCATAACCAGCCATTTCATTAACAATTACAGCCTTTCGGCCCATGGCATAACAAGCACTTCCACCACCATCCTCCGCATCTCACATAATCATCTTGATCCTCATTGATCATTCATTTTTCCCTTGCTTCACTCGCAAGTTACCTCATTCACTAGCCCCTCTCTAATAGCTAGGCATGTCATAATGATTTAAGACATAAATGGTGAGATCGGAGGCTTAGAAGTATGAGATTTGGCTTTTAAAACTCAAAAATCAACTTTGGGATGAAAACAGGGCCACGCGTACGCGCACTCCACGCGCACGCGTGGATGGCCTCAAAAACTTATCGACGCGCAAGCGTCATGCACGCTAACGCGTGGATTCAAAATTTGCCAATCGACGCGCACGCGTCAACCACGCGTACGCGCGGGTGTTCTCGTGCCCCAGGCACAACACTGGCACAGTTCTGGGATAACTCTCTGGAAAATGGCTGGGCATTGGGTGCAGCACAATCGGCGCGCCCGCGCACATCACGCGCACGCGTGGATGGCACTTTTCGGAAGAACGGCGCGTACGCGCCAAGTGCGCCCACGCGCAAGGGGTCATTCTGCTAAAAATTTTCTAAGTTAAAAACTGCAGAATTCACAGATTTAAACCCCAATCTTCCAACGGACATAACTTCCTCATTTTAAATCGTTTTTCACCCGTTCTTCGAACGGCATGGACATCCCGGATCCAATTTCATTTCTAAACAGATTTGGCACAAAACAGAGATCCGTAGTCCAAGTTATGTCCCGTCAAAGTGTGCCCAAAAACTATATTTTTTATACAAAATCACAAAGTGCCAATTTCAAAACAAGCCATTTCCAACTCTTTTCAAAACCAATCAAAACATGCCAAGTTCATCCCTTTTCTTTGAAATCAATCAAAATATATCAAATTCAACATCAAGCCTCCTCACTCACACATTGACACATTACCACAAACTACCAAAATCACTATCTCATCATTTTACCCCACTTCACCCAAGTGGCTCAAACTCAAACACATTGACATATCATATACTATTCCTCATGCCAATTCTCAACAACACCAATTCCAATAAATCATTATTGTACACAATCAACATCATACTCACCATCAACACGGTGCAACCCACAATTCAACCATAACCAATCATCAAGCATATATCACAACATGCATATTTCTCATACATCATACCACCAAGGCATCAATAATCATCATCACATATATGACCACATCATATATCTCAATCATTCAACAACATCAACAATTCAATGCCTATCTTAGGGCCTCTAGCCTAAGTATTTCCTACCACATTACATATTAGATACGGGAAACCGAAACCATACCTTAGCCGATTTTCCCAAGCTCCCCCGGAGCACTTCCAAACCACTTATCCACAAGCTCTCAAGGCCTCAACACCTCCAAGAACAGATTTTTCACCACCAAACCCTTTCCAAGCTTTTCAAAGTCACCAATCAAGCTCCAATGTTCACATATACACAACCTAAGCCACAATCATCATACCCATACACAACATCTCAAAACCCAAACATCATAAAATCATAAATTACACTAGGGTTGAGAGTCTTACCACACCCAAGGTCCAAGGAGACAAGATTAACCTTCTCCTTCAAGAGAGTTGGGTCCTATAACATCAAAGAACCCAAAATCTCAACATTTTACCCATGAAACTCGAAAATAAGGGCTGGAATTTCGAACAGAAACTTGTGGCTTACCTCAAGATTAGTTGTATGGGTTTTGTAGAGCTCTCCGCGGTGAACGCGTGGCCGCAAACGGAGCGGCAATCGGAGCTCTAGATCAAAAGTTATGGTGGTTTGAAGATCAAGTGAGAGAAAGAACTTGAGAGAGTGTTCTTCTCCCCCCCTTCCCTCTAATTCAGCGTGTTTGTGTGTGTAATGAGGAGAGAGAGTGCTGAAAACTAGGGTTTTGGTTAAGTTATGTTGGGCCAAGGGCCCACTTTGGGTCCGGTTGGCCCGGTTTGACCCGTTCGGTCCAATCTTGGTCCGAATTCTATAAAATTGGTACCAAAATTCTCGTCTCAATCTCCTCTATCACATTTAGCCATAAAAATCCCATTCTAGGCTTTCTAGAATAAATTCTTATTTATGGGTTAATTAGCCGTTAATTAACCGGGTTTTACATTATGAGCAATATCTATTTTGCTTAAATTGATACCGGCCTCATTTGTGAAAGCTTTCTCTCTTAATTCAATGAATTACAAGCAACTAGAAACTTTTTCAAAGAAAAAAGAAAAAAGAATGAACTAGGACTAAATAGAAAAGATGCAGAAGCTAAAAAAACAGATAGTTTGCAGTGAAAGTAAACTGAACTATTATTTAAAAAAATGATAGCAATTACACCTCAATTACATAGAGAGAGTTATTTATAGCCTAGTGCACCAAGTAAGGGTCACAGACTCTCACAACTGCTAAAAAATACTAACTATTTAACACTTGGGTCTTGATTTTCTTATTTGCATTTTGCTATTTAACTTGAGTCTTGATTTTATTAAAAGCATAGCTCAAATTAATCAATTCAAGTAAATTAATCGTGCTTATTAATGAAAATAACAAAAATCCCTGTCCTCACATATAACCATTTTCATCATCATGCTCAACAAACACTCTTTTTCAACCCACCCTGCCGCCCCCACCAATTAATAGATCCAATAAATTATTTATTAAAATATATCCTAATTATACAAAGAAATCATCATACATAAATCTTTTACAGCAGTAAATTTAAAGAAAAATAATGTCATAAAATATTTTTAAGGAGACAAAAAATTTACCTTTCACAGTATTGCAATTTAATTTCCTTGCAATTGTTCTAAGCTTGGATCTACTGCTCTCATTTAATTTCCAGCACCCCAGCCCCCTTTACATTTGATGCAATTTACATTTCTTGTCATTTAAGATTTTGTCAATCTAGTTTTCATGCTCTTTAAGTTTCCTGCCACTTTACTTTCAGCAATTTAAATTCCCTGTAAATTTACATTCTGTTGCTCAACTTCACACAATTCATTCAATGTTAGCTTGACTAAACTAATCACCCACTAAAGTTGCTTGATCCATCAATCCCTGTGGGATCGACCTCACTCTAAGTGAGTTGCGCCAAAAACTTGATGTGTGGAAAACGATCCAACACAAAACTCACCGGCAAGTGTACCGGGTCGCATCAAGTAATAAAACTCACGGGAGTGAGGTCGATCCCACAGGGATTGAAGGATTGAGCAATTTTAGTTCGGTGGTTGATTTAGTCAAGCGAATCAAGTATTGGTTGAGTGATTTTGTATCCAACAGTAAGTAAATAGCAGAAAATGTAAAGGGAGAGGGGTGAATTACAGAAATTAAAGAGAACTGAAAGTAAAAGAGCTGAATCTTAAAGAACAAGAAATTAAATGACTGAAACTTAAAGTGCAAGAAATATAAATTGCAGTAACTTAAAGTGCAAGAAATATAAATTGCTTGAATGGAAAAGGGATTTGAGGACTGGGATTTCAGAATTCAAGTAAGGGAAATTAAATTGCAACAATTATCAAAGCAAGAGATGATTTGAGTTCTGTTAGATCTCAAATAGAAAGGGAAATTAAATTGCAGCAGGGGTTCACAGAAGAACCAAAAGGAAAATGGGATCTCAGGACTCCAGGGACTAGATAGCAAAGTCTAGATCTCAATTGCCTTCCCAGATCCAAATTCACAAAGCAATTAACAAGAAATTAAAGAGGAAGCAGTAAAGGAATTGGGATTCAACTCAATTATGCAGTAGAGAAATCAAAGAGATCTTAAATGGAGATTGAGACAGAAATTCCTCAATTCTTCACATCCAAGATTCAAACAAGAAAAGTAAAAATGCTCAAGCAAGAACAAGGAAGAAGAGAGATCAATTCTCCTTCCCAATTCTCTAAAATCTCAGTTCAAAACTCTCAGAGAAAATGAAATTTCAAAAAGTGAGAATTCAAAAATCAAAAGAAGGGTCCTAATTACATCAAACTATCTCCTATTTATACACTTTCTATTCTTGGATTTTGGAATTTGGATGGGCTTTTGATTTTGTGAAGAAATGAATTAAATTGGATTTTTAATCCAATTTTCAGCCCATGAGAAAGTAGCTTCCAGGAGGCTGCCCTGCCCTTGTGGAGGGCAGAGCAGGAAATTGTGTGATGAAGCCTCATTGCGTGCTCGTGCTGCGTGTGATGCTGCAGGATGCTGCCCTGCCCTTGTGGAGGGCAGGGCAAAGTTGCCATGGTGCGCCAAGTGCTGCCCGTGCGTGCGTGCTGCTAGCCGAGTGCTCAAGTCCTGGCCGTGCCACAATGATGCGCCATGCACCAAGAAATGCTGCCCTGCCCTTGTGGAGGGCAGGGCAATGTGCCAATGGTGAAGTCCCACGTTCGAAACTCGGTGGAGGCACATGCTGCTCCTTTTTCCTTGGTTTTCTTGGCACCAAAGTAACGCCTAGTTCCTTGCTTCCTCATGGTGCCGTGTTCGATTCTTGGAGATTGAAAGCAAGCCAATTTTTTCTTGTTTTTCTTGTGTTTGAGCGCTACTCCTTTCCTCTTTGTTCTTGGGTTCAAAACCCATAGGAAACACTACGAAGCAATTTCCTTTGAATTATTCTTGGATGAAGCCCGATATTGCTCTTGAGGAGGGCAGGGCAGAGTTTTTGCTTCCTTTGGTCCTTGGCATCAAATTTTGCTCCGCCCTTGTTGTGGGCAGGGCAGTGATGCTATTCAAGGCTTGGTTCAATATGCTGCTCTCCTGGAGGGCAGTGTGCTCTTGTGGAGGGGAGTGTTTGCCTCCTCCTTCTATGTTGCACCACACTTCTCATTTCTTGGCCACACTTCTTAAGCCACGTTTTTCTTCTTTTCTTCCTTTCTTCACCTACAAGAAACCAAAACAACCAATCAAAGTATCTCTAAACTCATAAGGTTTATAATTCATTAAAAATCAATTAATTTTTGCTCAAACCTCATGATTTAGCATCAATTTAATGATGGTTGTTTGATTTAAAGAAGTTATGCATTTTCATTCCAAATTACTTACTTAGGATGCAAGAAAGTGTATAAAGACTAGCAAAACAAGTGAAATTAGCTTGAAAAATGGGTATATGATGACTTGTCATCACAACACCAAACTTAATTCTTGCTTGTCCCCAAGCAAGCATCAAAACTAAGAGAAAATGAAATGAAAAAGAAGAGCAAACATATCCTTATTAGGCATATAGCAGAACTTGATTCATGGAGTTTTTATGCAGACAATGATAACTCAAGTTATTGTTTGCTGTTACATAATATGCATTTTTTCTCAAAGGCTCACTAAACTTGCTGTTATAAGGTTTACTCTTTACTTGCTCCCTTGCTAACTTTTCTTTTCTCATGTTGCTTATCAAGCTTATTATTCTTTGAAGGCTTGGTATCTAATGTTGCAGTAGTAGCCTTTGGCTTTATTTTTACTCAACATCTTTCCACCACAGACACATGGCTCACTATTTCCTCCTAGGATCATTGATGCCCAGCATCTCTTTGGATAACTAAATGTTCTGTATCTAGGTTGCTCTTTATTGTGGACTTTCAATTGGCCATCCCAAATCAGTTGATCTAAGTGACCGGGTTTTGAAATACCCCTCAGAATTTACTTATCCAAGCATATCCTAGTACAAGAACACCACAGGCATGTGTCCTAGGGTCCAAGCTATTGGTGTCCAGCCTTTATTCTTTGTTTTTCTTGCCACATTGGCTTTTTCTTCTTCCTTTTCTTTCTGTTTTATTTTTGTTCTCAAGGGCTTTTTCTTTACTGATAAGAACCTTTATAACAGCAAGCTAGCTCACACTTCAATGAAAATGACATTATGCAGCAATTATTTCATGAGTTATGCATTTAATCAAACACATACACCACCATTAACTTCCATTCTAACTTATGCAACATTGAATATCTACTTTCTAATTCAAACAATTCTCTTTTATTCAAGCATATGGGAAATAAAACAAAATTCAGCTAGGTGATGAATGACAAGCATCATGCATATTATCATTTCTCTAGCTATTTATTATGCAAATAAGAAAAAAATTGCATAAAAATGAAGTAAAAAGAAATAAACAATGGAGGCATATCATGTTTCAGATATGCATCTCCTTATTAGGAGTATGAAAGAAGAAGTATGAAAGAACTTTGCCACCTTATAATGATTGTGGTTGCTGCTTGAATCTCCCTTTTTCTTCTTTCTCTTCCCTAGCTTGGAGTAGTTTCGGACTTCTTCACCAGGACATCTTCTATCCCAAACAGAATCTAAGAGTCCTGAGAGCCCAACTTCTTCCAATCTATTAAGTGTTACCTCCGTATAATGATGAGACCTTGCTTTCTGCTTGGCTTCAAATTCAGGGCATTGCTCAAATGGCTTGATCTGTGGATTGAGTGTTGGCAAATTGTGAGTCAAGTACTCCAACCTCGCTTGCATGTTTTCATCACTTTCCATTCTTTGCACATATCTAACTTCTTCCATGGTGTGATGAATATTCTTCCATTGATACAGGTTGTGACTATATTCCCCTGCTTTAGCTTGACTAAAATACAGCTTATCATATGATTCTTTGAATTCTTTGTATTGCTCTTTTTGTCCTTTAAGAATCTGTGCTTGAAACTCTTGCTGCTGAGTCATCATTTGTTGTTGCCATCTCTCTTGCTTCTCCTCCATTTGACGCTGCCAAGCTTCTCGTTCCTCTTTATCCCTCAAATATTGCTCCCTAAACTCTGGATGGGGCTCTAGATATTGCTCTTAGCGCCCTTGATTTTGCTCATGTTGAGCTTGCATGAGTTGCTGAGATAGCTCTTCAATTGCTCTTTGTAGCTGGCTCATGTCTATGGCACCATGAGCTTGCTCTTGTCCTTCTTCTCTTTGAGATCTTCTTTGTCTAGGAGCTACCACTCCCTCTTGATCATCTTCTTCATTCAACCCTTCCATGCTCCTCTTGGTGTTTCCTTTCCCTTTTTTCACTTTTTCTTGTCCTCATCTTCAAAGATTACTCCAGCTTTATTGCACAGTCTGAGAATTGTACTTGGATAGCCAAGACCACTTGATTTGCTTGTGCTGTTGGCCATCTCTTGAATATTGTCAGATATGAGTTGTGCGAGGTTGATTTCACCTCCATGTAGGATGCAGTATGTCAAGAGTGCTCGTTTGATTGTGACCCAAGAGGCGTTTCCAGTAGGAAGGATAGATCTCCTTACTATCTCATACCATCCCTTGGCCACAGGAGTGAGATTTATTCTTTTCAAGTGGCTTGGGATCCCTTTTGAATCTCTTTCCCAGTCTGTGTTTTCCATACATAACCCTTGCAAGATCTCATCAGGATTGTTTTCCATCTGCAATCTGGTCTCATAGCTAGGCTCTGCATAAGTTATGGTTCTCAACTTCAGGGCCCTTGTGATGGCTGCTGGACTAAAATTCACTTCAACTCCTCTAACATAACTCGTATAGGGGACACTATCTTTGTTCTCTTTTACAGCATTTGCATAGAATTCCCTGATCATGACTGCACTGATGTCAACGAGAGGAGCACATAAAAGTTCCCACCTTCTTTCTTTAGTGATTTGCCTCATGATGGGGTATTCCCCGTCCTTCAACTCAAGGCCCTTCTCATAAATGACATTCTTTGTTTTCATGAACCTATGATATCTCCCTTCATGGAATTGGGACCTAAATTTTCTTGCATCATATGATGGAGGCTCGGTTACCATTGGTTCCTTTCCCGGCCTTCTTTTTGAACTTGAGGAGGCCATTAGATTTGAGGTGAGAAGAAGGGAAAAGTGGGAGTAGAGGAAAAATGTGTTGTGTTTGGGATGATGCTCAGTTTTGTTGTGCAAGAGAAGGGAATTGTTGGCTTTAGTTTTGGGAGTAGAGGAGATTATGGTTTACAAGTGAAGGTAGCTTGTATGAATGTGTAAGTCGTTTAGTGCTAACGGCTATTTATAGGCAAATCCTTCAAACTTTCTAACAAAACCATAATGAATGAGAAAGGAGTTCGTTTGTGCTCATGAAGGGTTGAGATTGAGTTGATCATATAGAAGGTTCATGGATTGAACGGTCTGCATGCATTGTTGAAGCTTTGACGAGGATTCTCTTCTCATTGGTTGCATGCATTTAGGTGTTCGATGATGCATGCATGCAGATTCTGCTTCCCAAGGAGCACGCTTTTCTAGGAACATGTGACCACTCCTCACTTAGCTTGTCCTAGCTGTGGCCCCTCCTTGTATTTGTCTCAATCTCTTTCTCCTAAATAAACCAAAATAGCTAGCCTTAGGATATGAATATATACGTTGGTAAGTGATTTGCAATAAAGAAGAAGAATGTTTTTGTTTCTTTTTCATAAATGATCAATTGTGTCCCTTAATTAGAATTGCTAAAGGTTGGTGAACACCAAACTTATCTCTTACTGAAAGGATGGCTTAGCAATGCAGTCAATTCTTCACAATTGATATATATATATATATATATATATATATATATATATATATTTTATATTTCAAAATATAATGATGCATGATCCCTCTCTGTATGATTTTGATTCCATGAATAGGAAATGATCTTCTGAACATTGTTACACATGCAGACACCAAACTTAGTGTTTGGTCATATGCTTCATCAAAAATGACTATGCCTATGTTCTAAGAATAACCCCCCCTTTTTTTTTTGAAAAACAAGTTTGGGTGTGCCTTAAGGCACACCAAACTTTGAAGTCTGACATATGCTTCAAAAGAATGTATGTATTTATATGAAAGTTCAAAATCATGCTCAGGTAATCACAACTTATTGAATGAAAGGCAGGACAAGAATCTTAAATCATGGGTTGCCTCCCATGAAGCGCTCTTTTAATGTCACTAGCTTGACATTGAACTCCCTTTAAGGTGGTTGATGCTGGTGATGTCTCAGCTTGTCCCCTCTCACTGTAAGCTTTCTCTGTGTGCCTTGATGCTCAATTTCAATGTGCTCAAGAGAGAGTACTTGGTTGACAGTGTAATGATCTTCTGTTCCCAGCTGTTGATATACTAATTGTACTTTGTCACCTTTGGGAAATCCTTCAGTTGGGATTTTTTTATTCTTCCACCCTTTGTAAGCCTTTTTCTTGTTTTTCTTCTTTTTCTTTCTTGTTGATCTGTCTCCTTTGACAGTGACTTGAGTTGTGATACCTCCTTTTTTGTTTATCATCCCAGCCTTTTTTTGAATTCCTTCCCCTCCTTGCACCTGCTCATTCTTCTGTTCCACTGTGTTGTTGGTTGCTCGCCTTGGAAGATAGTCACTAATTGTCTTGCTTGTTTCTTCATTACTTTGTGATTCTGGAAACACTCTCAAGGTGATGCTTTCCTCATGCATCCTGAGGGTTAGCTCTCCCTGCTCTATATCTACAATGGCTCTAGCAGTGGCCAAAAATGGTCGACCAAGTATTATGGAGTCATTCTCATTCTCTGCTGAATCTAGAATCACAAAGTCTGCAGGAAAGATGAACTTGTCAACCTTAACTAAAAGGTTCTCAATCAACCCTTTTGGATATACCACTGATTGGTCCACCAATTCCAAGGACATCTGTATTGGTTTTACCTCTCTTATGCCAAGCTTTTTCACTAAAGAAGATGGAATTAGATTTATACTTGCTCCTAAGTCACACATCCCCTTGTTGATGAATAGGCTTCCAATAGTGCAAGGTAGGAAGAAACCTCCAGGATCTTCAAGCTTGGGAGGGAGCCCTTTTTGATTAGTGCACTGCATTCTTCACTGAGCATTATCGTCTCCTTCTCATTCCAGTCTCTTTTCTTGTTGATGAGCTCCTTTAAGAACTTGGCATATAGAGGCATTTGCTTCAATGCCTCAGCCAAAGGTATGTTGATTTCCAGCTTCTTGAAAGTCTCAAAGAATTTGTGAAAATGTTGATCCTTTGCTTCTTTTTGGAATCTCTGTGGATAAGGTAGTGGAGGTGTAAGACTCTTTTCCACTTGCTGCTGTTTTGGATTTGGTTCTTCCATGGTCTGCTTTCCCTTCTTTAAATTCTGTGGTTGGTTGTCCTCTTCTGTGAGCTTTTCTGGGACATTCTTGCTTGTTATGTCCTTGTTGTTAGCTCCATCTTTCTCTGTTGGCTCTTTGTCATTCTCCATAAGTTTCTTGGTTGCTCCTTGGTTGCCATCCACCAATGTCTTTCCACTCCTTAATTGCACAGCTTTGCATTCTTCTTTTGGATTAGGAATGGTATCACTTGGTAGTGAGCTTGAAGGTCTCTCTATGGAAATCTGCTTGGAGATTTGTCCAATCTGCCTTTCTAGGCTCTTCATGGAAGCTTCTTGGTTCTTTGTTGTCAATTCTTGGTTCTTCATCATCTTCTCCATGAGCATCTCTAGATTAGTAATCCTCTGAGAGTCTTGTGAGATTGGTTGGTTTTGGGGTGTTGATGGATGATGGTAAGTATTTTGGTTAGCTGGTTGGTTATTGGGTGGATAATGGTTAGAGTTGGGGTAATTATTTTGGGGTTTTCTGTAAAAGTTTTGGTTAGTTGGCTGCTAGTTGTGATTTTGGTTGTTTCTTGGAGTGTTTTGAGCTGAGTTTCTTTGCCATGGTTGTTGGTTTTGGTTGTGGTTGTCTCCCCACCTAAGGTTTAGGTGGTTCTTCCAAGATGGATTGTAGGTGTCACCATACACTTCATTTGATCCAGAATTTTGGTTGTTCATATAGTGCACTTGCTCTTGTTGCTGTTCTTCTTGGTTCTCTTCATTCTGCCCCCAAGGAGTTGATGGTTGGCTTGTGGCACTCACTGATGCAACCTGAAGGTTATCAATTCTCTTGGCCATTTGCTCAAATTGTTGCTGAATCTGTTGCTGCATCACTTTGTGTTGAGCTAAAATTGTATCCACTCCTTCTAATTCTAACACTCCCTTCCTTTGTGACGGTTGGCGTTGCCTTTGGTGAGCAAAGAAATATTGGTTGTTAGCCACCATATCAATGAGGTTCTGAGCTTCCTCTGTAGTTTTCATCAATTGCAATGATCCTCCAGCTGAGTGATCAAGTGCCTCTTGAGCTTTCAGAGTAAGTCCTTCATAGAAGTTCTGCAACTTATCCCACTCAGTGAACATCTCTGGTGGACATTTCCTCAGCAGAGCCTTATATCTTTCCCATGCTTCATATAAATTTTCAGCATCCATTTGAGTGAATGTCTGCACCTCAGTCTTCAATCTTATGATCCTTTGAGGGGGATAAAATTTGGCAAGAAACTTGCTCACCAAATCATCCCAAGTGTTGATGCTCTCCTTTGGAAATGTTTCTAGCCATTGAGTGGCTTTGTCCCTGAGAGAGAATGGAAAGAGCAGTAACTTGTAACTGTCAGGAGGCACACCATTGGTTTTGACAGTGTCACAAATCCTCAAGAAGGTAGATAGATGTTGATTCGGGTCCTCCAATGGCCCTCCTCAAAAAGAGCAGTTGTTTTGGACCAATGTGATGAGTTGTGGCTTTAGTTCAAAGTTGTTTGCATTGACATTAGGGGTAAGAATGCTACTCCCACAATGTCTAGCATTTGCAAATGTGTAGGAAGCCAGTACTCTTCTTTGTTGTGGGTTATTGTTGGCCCCTCCTTCTGGTTGATTGAGATTTGATGGATCTCCTTCCATTTCTTGGAATTCCTCCTCAGATTCTTCCTCTCCAATAACATTCTTCCCTCTTTCAGCTCTTCTTATTCTTCGAAGAGTTCTTTGGTCAATTTCAGAGAGAATAGGGGAAGCTCTTCCTGTACCTGACATACAAACACACAACAAGAAACACACAGATCCAGAAAACCAGTGAAACTTCAATCTATTGCTAGAATGAAGTTTTAGTTATTTTAAGCAAAAATTCAAACAGTTAGTGTGTTAGTTAAAAATAAAGAAAAAGTGCTTGATGTGTGGAAAATGATCCAACACAAAACTCACCGGCAAGTGTACCGGGTCGCATCAAGTAATAAAACTCACGGGAGTGAGGTCGATCCCACAGGGATTGAAGGATTGAGCAATTTTAGTTCGGTGGTTGATTTAGTCAAGCGAATCAAGTATTGGTTGAGTGATTTTGTATCCAACAGTAAGTAAATAGCAGAAAATGTAAAGGGAGAGGGGTGAATTGCAGAAATTAAAGAGAACTGAAAGTAAAAGAGCTGAATCTTAAAGAACAAGAAATTAAATGACTGAAACTTAAAGTGCAAGAAATATAAATTGCAATAACTTAAAGTGCAAGAAATATAAATTGCTTGAATGGAAAAGGGATTTGAGGACTGGGATTTCAGAATTCAAGCAAGGGAAATTAAATTGCAACAATTATCAAAGCAAGAGATGATTTGAGTTCTGTTAGATCTCAAACAGAAAGGGAAATTAAATTGCAACAGGGGTTCACAGAAGAACCAAAAGGAAAATGGGATCTCAGGACTCCAGGGACTAGATCTCAATTGCCTTCCCAGATCCAAATTCACAAAGGAATTAACAAGAAATTAAAGAGGAAACAGTAAAGGAATTGGGATTCAACTCAATTATGCAGTAGAGAAATCAAAGAGATCTTAAATAGAGATTGAGACAGAAATTTCTCAATTCTTCACATCCAAGATTCAAACAAGAAAAGTAAAAATGCTCAAGCAAGAACAAGGAAGAAGAGAGATCAATTCTCCTTCCCAATTCTCTAAAATCTCAGTTCAAAACTCTCGGAGAAAATGAAATTTCAAAAAGTGAGAATTCAAAAATCAAAAGAAGGGTCCTAATTACATCAAACTATCTCCTATTTATACACTTTCTATTCTTGGATTTTGGAATTTGGATGGGCTTTTGATTTTGTGAAGAAATGAATTAAATTGGATTTTTAATCCAATTTTCAGCCCATGAGAAAGTAGCTTCCAGGAGGCTGCCCTGCCCTTGTGGAGGGCAGAGCAGGAAATTGTGTGATGAAGCCTCATTGCGTGCTCGTGCTGCGTGTGATGCTGCAGGATGCTGCCCTGCCCTTGTGGAGGGCAGGGCAGAGTTGCCATGGTGCACCAAGTGCTGCCCGTGCGTGCGTGCTGCTGGCCGAGTGCTCAAGTCCTGGCCGTGCCACAATGATGCGCCATGCACCAAGAAATGCTGCCCTGCCCTTGTGGAGGGCAGGGCAATGTGCCAATGGTGAAGTCCCACGTTCGAAACTCGGTGGAGGCACATGCTGCTCCTTTTTCCTTGGTTTTCTTGGCACCAAAGTAACGCCTAGTTGCTTGCTTCCTCATGGTGCCGTGTTCGATTCTTGGAGATTGAAAGCAAGCTAATTTTTGCTTGTTTTCCTTGTGTTTGAGCGCTACTCCTTTCCTCTTTGTTCTTGGGTTCGAAACCCATAGGAAACACTAGGAAGCAATTTCCTTTGAATTATTCTTGGATGAAGCCCGATATTGCTCTTGAGGAGGGCAGGGCAGAGTTTTTGCTTCCTTTGGTCCTTGGCATCAAATTGTGCTCCGCCCTTGTTGTGGGCAGGGCAGTGATGCTTTTCAAGGCTTGGTTCAATATGCTGCTCTCCTGGAAGGCAGTGTGCTCTTGTGGAGGGCAGTGTTTGCCTCCTCCTTCTATGTTGCACCACACTTCTCATTTCTTGGCCACACTTCTTAAGCCACGTTTTTCTTCTTTTCTTCCTTTCTTCACCTACAAGAAACCAAAACAACCAATCAAAGTATCTCTAAACTCATAAGGTTTATAATTCATTAAAAATCAATTAATTTTTGCTCAAACCTCATGATTTAGCATCAATTTAATGGTGGTTGTTTGATTTAAAGAAGTTATGCATTTTCATTCCAAATTACTTACTTAGGATGCAAGAAAGTGTATAAAGACTAGTAAAACAAGTGAAATTAGCTTGAAAAATGGGTATATGATGACCTGTCATCATTGTCTATGACCTCAGCCTCAGTTGAATTAATATAATCCTTGTCCTGCTCCTCTATATTCTCTCCTTCATTCTCATCCAATTGCTCTTCACCATTAGGTTCATTGTTAAGTTGAAGAAATATATAAATCGGCATTGAAGCAAGTTAACGTGTTTTTCCCTTCTTAGTTAGCCTTTCTTGCAAGCTGCCACACTTTTCAACATCATCTACAATTATGGTCTCTTTTCTCTTTTCTCTACCGGCACAAATAGACAAATTCACTATACTTAGTGAACCAAAACACTTTTCTGATTTATGACATCTAAAAATTAACAACAAAATTAAACTTATTTGCATTGAACAGTTTAAAGAGACTCAAAATAACAACACATGAGTAGAAGCCACTAAACCAATCAACCATATACAAATCTTCATAATTGTGGTAATATTTTTCTATTTTAAATCAATGACCAAACCAGAGCATCGACTAAAATCAATATCAAAACCAACACAAAATCAAAACAGCATTTTCAGATAACTAATTACCAAATCAAAATCAAAATAGCACTATACCAAATCAATATTAAAATCAAATTAAAATAAAAATAGCATTTCCAGAGAACCAATTCCAAATCAAAATCACACAGCATTATACTAAATCAATATAAAATTAATATTAAAATCAAAATAAAACCAGAACAATATTTTCAGAGAACTAATTACCAAATCAAAATCATAAAAGTTGCATCATTCAATCACCTAGAATATTATCATTGAGATAACCCATCATTTAAACTCAAAGAACCAGTGACCAAAACAGGTAGCATTATACCAAATCAATATTCAAATCAAAACAGAAATCAAATCAATTAAACTCCAATAATAGTGACCATAGTTACAGCAAAATGGAGAATTCAGACTCAATGGAATCGAAAATAGAAATGAATTCAATAGAATTGGAAACAGAGACGGCTGACAATAAAAGAACGAAGCAACAGCAACAGAAGAGGCATCCCCGTTCCCTCCGGTCCATGATTCTGGCGATCAGAGACACGACGATGTGTTCTCCAGTGACAATCGACGGCAGCAGCGGCTCCTCTTTTGGTGGCGACAAGCATGAACGGTGGCTCCTCTCCATGGCCATGGTGACGGAACTTCGACGGCGACAGTGGAGATCAGATGCAACGGTGCTGGTGGCAAAGGCAGCGTCTTCTTTCTCCCTTACGAGCTTCCTTCCTCACACATCTGTTCTCCCTTGCGACAGCAATGACATCACTGCAGCGGGGTGTGATGCGTTCGGCGGAGGCACAACGACGGTGATGCGACAATACAGCTTCGACAGCGTTCGGATCCTCGGCGGCTTCAGATCTGACAGCGACGTGAAGGGCTTTGTTCCTCTCTTCTCTTCCTCTGCTGTGCATGGATGCGTTGAAATAAAAAGGGGGTGAAGGACTGGGGAATAGGGAAAATTAGGGTTTCTTTGTTTAATGTGGGAATTTAGCATAAAATGGAATTGGGAATTTAGAGTTAGGAATTTATTGTATCAAATTATTAATTGACTTCAATTATGTATTCTCATTTAAAATTATAAGATGATATAATTAATTTTTTTATTTATAAAATTTAAAGTATTAAATTATAAAAATATTAATTATTTAAATTAAATTATATAAAATTTTTATTATTTTATAATTTTTAAGCTTTGTAATTTAAATATAAAAAATTATTCAATAATTATAAATTACATAAAAATTTTAATTCTAATAATCAAAATCTTATTATTTTTAAATTTTTTAATTTTTAAATTTTAAATAAAAAAATATTCAATAATTGTAAAGTTAGGTAAAAACTTTAATTTATTTCAAATTCAATTTATCAAAATTTACTTTAATTATCTTTAATAAAATAATTTTTGAAATCAAAGTCTCTAATAAATAAATTAATTAAAATTAGCTTATAATAAAAAATTTCCAAAATCTAGCTCATAATATTTGTTATTTATTTATAACAATAATTTTTGAGTTTTTACTAATTTAATATTTACAGAGAACTATTTTTATATGTATCTTTTAATTTGCATAATTATTTAAATATTAAAAAATTATTGCTTAATAACAGAATTATTGTAAAGGTTATAAAACCGTTCATTAAAATAGCAAAAAAGAACAATTTTATTTTATTGCTATAACTTAATGAAAAATTAAACTTCAACAGCAACACTATAAAAATCGTTGTCTAAAATCATCTATGGGAACGGTTTTAAAGTGTAGCAACTTTGGCAACGGTTTTTAAGCGTATCGTTTGTACAATTATTTAAACAACATTAAAAAACCGTTGCTTAAAAATAAATTCTAGTAACGGTTATAAAACCGTTCTTTAAGATAGTCAAATAGAACGGTTTTAAATGATGAAAACTGAACTTCAACAGTAACAGTATAAAAAACTATTGTCTAAAACTATCTAAGAGAACGGTTTTAAGGCATTGCAGATTTTGGCGTTGCAAAAACCCATATTTGTTGTAGTGAAAGTAAAACAGTATATACAATAATTCTCTCAAAGTAAGCCTCTAAGACAAATATAAATACAAAAGTGAGAGAACTACTAAAAAAATAAAAAAATTCCAAAATGGAATAAAGATCCTCCACTCTGTCACCATCAAGTAACTCATCAAGGTAGGTTATAACCTGCATCTGAAAAATAACAACAAAGTATGGAATGAGAACCGGATGTTCTCAGTATGGTAACAGTACCTAGTAATGTAAGATGTAAGACCCTGGGATGCCAGAGGCAATCCTAGAGCTTCATACCAAACAGATATCCAAGCTTATCAAAATAATAACTTAAACCATAAATAATAAACAGGTTATCTAAACTTAGGAGATTTCTAACTAGTACTAATCACATCGCTGTATCCCACAACCTTTACCAACTTAACCTCCATGCGATCCCATCGCCACCGCCTACCGAGCCTCCTCAATCCCAATAGAAAACACAAGTGATGCAGACAAGTAAAGTACAAGTAAACTACATATACATCAATTAGAACAATTAGCAAGTAAACATGTGCTTCATTTAGGCATAACAGAAATTAAGCAAAGCAAACAAATAAGTAGAAGATGCATATGATAAATGTCTTCCCTATTAACTCGTGATATCACTTGTCAGTCTATAATTGTCAACCCGATACATCCTCCTGGATGTATCCTTTTCTGCCAGCTAGAGATATAGTGCCATGCACACACATGCAGCAGTGAATCTGCCACGCCAGGGATATAGGCCCCGCACACTTCATGCAGCAGAGAAGGAAACAACAACAACAACTACTCATGCAGCAGAAAAATCTGCTATGCCAGGGATATAGGCCCCGCACACTCATGTAGCAGAGAAAACTACCACGCCAGGGATATAGGCCCCGCACACTCTAATATAATCCAATAATTTCATCATTCCTTTCTAAGTTCTCAACTCAACACTCACCACTCAAGCTAGAAAATTACACAAACCTTTCAAAACCTATGTCACCAGCTCTAAACTCATAACTAAGAATACCTTTTTTATTCCTTTATTATTTTCTCCCTTAATTCAAGATCCTAAAACCAGAAAAAAAAAGTTTTAAACAAGTGTTACGAAAATTTGCAAGCTTGCTGGAAAGGTAAAATAGTTAAAAACAAGGTTTTCATTGCAAACTAGGACAGTGTGCGTATGCATAGGGTTGTGTGTACGCATGCCTAGAAGAGTTTTCCCAGTTTGTGCGTATACACGATGTTGTGCGTATGCACAACTTGCAAAATTCACTAGGTGTGTGCGCGCACCAGAGTGTGCGATCGCTCTCAATAGTAAGCATCTCACTGTGTGTGCGTGCGCATCAGTGTGTGCGTACGCACATTTTCAAAAATTCATAGGATGTGCATGCACTCAGGGTTCTGCGTACACACAAGTCCAAATATAGCCACTAGTCAAAGCACGCGCACAGTAGTGTGCATGCGCACACAAACCAGAAATCACAAATTTTGCAACATCACAGAATTCAAATTTTTAACACCAACTTCTAACCATTATATCTTTCTCTACGAAATTCAGATCTCTACAAAATCTATACCGTTTTAAAGATCTTTGGATTATATTTAACTTGATATAAAATTTAATCAATTTTAAAAACTATAGCTCAAGATATGATCCGCCAAAGTTGTCCTAAAACCCATATTTACCAAAAACACTAAAAACTCAATTTTGCCACAACTCTCAATTCAAAACCAACTCAATCACATTTCAACCATAACAAAACAACCTAAAATTCATACCAAACACTACTTCAACCATTTTCTCAATCACACAACCATCTAAACCATTCAACAATTCTAAATCTAACCTAATTCACATTTCTCAATTTCCATTAACCATATTAACATAAATATTACTACTCACCATTCCCACCAATCATCAATGTTACATACTTACATATTTCCAATCTTCCATCCATATAGACACATTATCATTAATTCATCATTATCAATCATAATTAAACCAACATTCATCATATTATCATCAAAATCATACTTTCCCACATACAACTCATTCAACCTTCATCATCAATCATAATATTCACATACAATTAATCATACACCCACATCTTTCAATCCTATCTTAAAGGCCACTAGCCTATCTCTAGAAATATTACATATTACATAGAGGAAACCGAAACTATACCTTAGCCGATTATCCTCCACGCACAAAACCAAGACAACTCCAAAAAGCACCAAAGCTCAAACTAACAACACATATATTACCAAAATCAAAACCTAGAAACCACAATATACACACTACAAGGGTATATGAGGAGCTTTACCTTGTCCAAAGGGGATTGGGGCAAAGTCCAACAATTACTTGCTACTAGAGTTCACCTAAACAACCAAAATAACAAAATCTACTCAAATACTATATCCAAAAACGTGAAATTTGTTAGGGCTGAAAGGAGGAGTAAGAAATTCAAGTTTTTACCTGCTTTGTTTAGCTAGAATTAAAGAGCTCAATGAGAGCTTCATGTGGCCGCAAACGGCTTGTCAATCGGAGCTTCGGATCAAAAGTTAGGGTGCTTTGAAAGGGAGATGAATAGTGACAATGGCTTCCTTCTCCTCTCTTCTCCCTATCCGAGTTCTCTCTCTCTCCCGTTGTGTTGAAATGAGCTTCTTAGGCTCATTTATGGCTTTATATAAGTTGGGCTTGGGACCAACTTAAGCCTGGTCCAACCGTGTAGCATTTTTGGTTCGTTTGGCCTAACTTTGGGCCAAACCTTTAGGATAAGTGCCCGATTTGCTATTTCAAAAATTTTCTAAGGTCTCCTACTGTTTCACTCTTTCTCACGTAGTACTAGACAGACTTAAGGCGGTACTGCCGACTAATCTATCGGTACGTGTTTTTACGCAAAAATTTTCAAAACAGAACATTTTTCCACTCAGAAAAATCCACTGAATCCGAATCTCACATTTATATTTTAAGAAAAATATTTTTATATTTTTGAACCTATTCTGGGCAATTAAAATTTTCTATTCTAGTTAAGCAATTTTTCGTGAAAACTCCAGTTCTTAAAAGTCACGTGCAGCCAAGAATGCATATGAATAAAGTGGAGCATAAGCATAAATTGTGTATATGCATGAGATGATGTGTATGCATCCTTGCAGTAGTGGACAACCTTAATTTTCTTCATTTTGTTCCCTTTTTACTCATGCTTTTTTCAATCTTTTAGATCAGTAATGCCCCCTAAAACCTAAAATATATCAAATAAGAACACATTACGACATCAAATGGAATAAAATTAACGAATTATAGTCATGAAAAGCATGATTTTAACCATTGGGAAAAATATGTAAAAAGTGTGCAAAGAAAGTGATAAACATCATAATTTTTAGTATAATTTGAAATGGTAAAATAGAGGTTATCAAGAGGGCAATAACCTGGTTCATGCGATGTCTAATATGGCTAACTCTGAGAGTTTAGGATCAAGATGGTGTGTCAAGCAGCCTAGAATTATAGCAAACATCCATAGAAAAGAATTTTCATCATCCTTTGTCCATGGTTTCTGGGGTAGTTACATCAGTCCTAGAGGAGAAATGAATGGTGCATCCCATCCCTATTTAGTTGTATCAATGCTTGAGCTCATTTCAATTTATAATAGGATGTGTATAGGACTTAGCCAACATGGTAGTTTTATAGGCAGCTTAGCAATCTTTTCATCAAGAATGGTAGCTCTGTATACCATTTTTGAGTTTCTTGCTAATTTGTTTTATATTGGTGTAGAGACTAAAATTTGTTCAATTAACCAGTTTGGAACACTTATTTTATCATATTAAAGTCTTAGCCACGTTACTTTATTATTGGGGATGCTATGCTACATTGTAACATTTCATGTCTACACAATATTAATGGTTATTAACTTAGAGACGAATGAAATTCACAATTTATAAATTCAGGGACTAATTTGATTATTTTCAAAAATTAAAGACTATTTTAATGAGCACTAAAAGTTTCTGGGACCAAATCATCATCTTTGGTGAATAACAAGAGAAAATAAAGCAAAAAGTGTTCAAAATTAGAAATTATTTTTTATTTAGAAAAATAATTACTATATCTCTTCAATATTGACATTTGGGGTGATATATAGTATTATGGACATTCAGAATTGTAGGAGGAATTCCTGACACAACATGCAGGTAGCCTACTGCATGCATGGCATCTTCTACGCAATACGCAGGATGCATGTTGCAGGCGCTTGGGAACCAACATTTTCACTAATTTTTTCAGAGGCTGTGACCAGCTTTATCAACACGCAAGCCGTGTGTTGTCAGTTCGTAGGCTTTGTGTTGGTCTTACTTGCATGCAGGAGACAACATGTGCTTGCAGAACAGCAACACCTACAATCACTCATCAATCCATCCAAATTATAAATTAAAGAAATATATTACTCATTCACGTACCTATATTTGCATATTTAGTGAATTTCTGTGTATGCATGGCATTAAGATCCAAACTACACATACAAGGTAGAACATTGAAGGGTTGACTATCTACGCATAGAACTACTACATTTTTCACGACTGCCTGACCTGCCTCATCACTGTCCTCGTTCTTGTCACCGATGTCATAGTTAGCTTCAAAATTCTCTTCGTTACCATTATTCATCCCTTCGTACGCTTCAAGCACTATCATCTTCCATGTCTAAGTCATGTTGAATCTCATCCGCATCTATATGTTTGAACTCAACATACAACTCAATCTTTGGCTGTTGTACCTGAGTTTGCTAATGAATATGAAACATATGTTGCATACTTGTTTCGTCAACGATGGATATAGTATCAAACTGTATTAGCCTGTTGTTCATGCCCTGGGTTGAGTTGTATGACCCGGGCTGATAGAAGACAAGTCGACCGACCTCTTCAGGTCAGGATCACCTGACCTCTTCCCAAAGAGTTCGGCCAAATCGCTACAAAGGCCCAAGTAGGCCCAAACAAAGAAACACGACCCAAATCTAAAGGCAGCAAAAGCCTAGAAAAATAAGGCGGTTTTCCTGAAAGATAAAGGTGACTTCACTCAAAAGATAAGATAAGATAACTATTTTATCTCCAGAAAGGTCACTCTACACCATTATAAATACACTGGAGCACCCAAGTATAACTCATACTCTGATTCTACTAAAAAACCTGCCTAAAGCACGTGCTAACTTAAGCATCAGAGTCTCTTGCAGGTACCACTACCCTCCGGTGACGAAGGATCAGCAGCACCATCAAGTCCAACAGGTCAGACATGACAGCTGATGAGCGGATAATTTATACGCTTTTTGGCATTGTTTTTAGTATGTTTTTAGTAGTTTTAGTTGAGTTCTTAGTATATTTTTATTAGTTTTTAGTTAAAATTCACTTTTCTGGACTTTACTATGAGTTTGTGTGTTTTTCTGTGATTTCAGGTATTTTCTGGCTGAAATTGAGGGATCTGAGCAAAAATCTGATTCAGAGACTGAAAAGGACTGCAGATGCTATTGGATTCTGACCTCCCTGCATTCGAAGTGGATTTTCTGGAGCTACAGAAGCCCAATTGGCGCGCTCTCAACGGCGTTGGAAAGTAGACATTCTGGGCTTTCCAGCAATATATGATAGTCCATACTTTGCCCAAGATTTGATGGCCCAAACCGGCGTTCAAAGTCACCTACAGAAATTCCAGCGTTAAACGCCGGAACTGGCACCTAAATGGGAGTTAAACGCCCAAACTGGCATAAAAGCTGGCGTTTAACTCCAAGAGAAGTCTCTACACGAAAATGCTTCATTGCTCAGCCCAAGCACACACCAAGTGGGCCCGGAAGTGGATTTTTATGTCATTTACTCATCTTTGTACACCTTAGGCTACTAGTTTTCTATAAGTAGGACCTTTTACTATTGTAATAGATATAGAGAGTCTTTTGATCATGTTTTGATGATTGAACTCACTTTGGGAGGCTGGCCATTCGGCCATGCCTAGACCTTGTTCTTATGTATTTTCAACGGTGGAGTTTCTACATACCATAGATTAAGGTGTGGAGCTCTGCTGTACCTCGAGTATTAATGCAATTACTATTGTTCTTCTATTCAATTCCTCTTGTTCTTTGTCCAAGATATCACTTGTTCTTCAATCTTATGAAGATGATGATTGACACTCATCATCATTCTCACCTATGAACAAGGTGACTGACAACCATTCTTGTTCTACAAGCATCTGAGGCTCAGTGAATATCTCTTGGATTCTTTAACCGGAATCTTCGTGGTATAGGCAAGAACTGATGGCGACATTCAAGAGAATCCGGAAGGTCTAACCTTGTCTGTGGTATTCTGAGTAGGATTCAATGATTGAATGACTGTGACGTGCTTCAAACTTGTAACCTGCTGGGCGTTAGTGACAGACGCAAAAGAGGGATTCTATTCCAGTAGGAAGCGGGAACCAACCGGTGATTGGCCGTACTGTGACAGAGTGCGTGAGCATTAGCTTTCACTGCGAGGATGGGAGGTAGCCACTGACAACGGTGAAACCCTGCATGAGCTTGCCATGGAAAGGAGTAAGAAGGACTGAATGAAGGCAGTAGGAAAGCAGAGAGACGGAAGGGAAGGCATCTTCATACGCTTGTCTGAAGCTCTCACCAATGATATACATAAGTATCTCTATCTTTATCTTTTATGTTATTTTCGTTCATCACCATATCCATTTGAGTCTGCCTGACTAAGATTTACAAGATGACCATAGCTTGCTTCATACCACCAATCTCCGTGGGATCGACCCTTACTCGCGTAAGGTTTATTACTTGGACGACCCAGTGCACTTGCTGGTTAGTTGTGCGAAGTTGTGTTTATGCCATGGTATTGAGCACCAAGTCTTTGGAGCCATTACTAGGGATTGTTTATGTTTTGAAAAGTAGTGATCACAATTTCGTGCACCAAGTTTTTGGCGCCGTTGCCGGGGAATTAAATGTCCTAACTATAGTTTCGCATTTGTTCCCTGCAATAACAGTGCCAAGTTTTGATCCGGCAACAACACCAAGTTTTTGGCGCCGTTGCCGGGGATTGTTCTTGTGTATGGACAACTGACGGTTCATCTTGTTGCTTAGATTAGGTATTTTTCTTCAGAGTTCTTAAGAATGAATTCTAGTGTTTCAAGGTGATGTTCTTATCATCACCAAAGCTGATTGATTCTCATCAATTTAGCTCTTGAATGCAATGTCCTGCTGAAGCTTGGCCGGCCATGTCTAATTCCTTTAGACTAAAGCTTTAGACTAACATTGCATGATTCCTGGAATTCTCATTAAGAATTTTGATACCTTTATTTTCTTTTTTCTACATAATTTTCGAAAAAAAAAAACACAAAAAAAAAATTTTATAAAAACCATAAGAACCAAAAATATTTGATGTTTCTTGCTTGAGTCTAGTGTCTCATCTTAAGTTTGGTGTCAATTGCATACATTCATTCATGTGTCTTAAAGGTCTTCAAGTAATTCTTGATGATTTCTTACTCTGATCTTTGAATTCTCTTGACTTGAGTGTTTATGTGTCTCATATGCATTCTTATTAGTGTCAGTAGTATACAAACTGCTAAGTTTGGTGTCTTGCATGCATTGTTATTTGATTCTTGTTGCATTTTGATTATAAAAAAAATCCAAAAATATTTTCAATTTGTGTCTTTTCAAGTCAATAATACAGAGAATTGAAGATTCAGAACATGCTGCAGAGGAATTATACAGAAAAAGCTGGGCATTCGAAAATGCCCAGTGAAGAAGGCAGACTGGCGTTTAAACGCCAGCCAAGGTACCTGGTTGGGCGTTTAACGCCCAAAAAGGGTGCATTTTGGGCGTTAAACGCCAGAATGGATACCATTCTGGGCGTTTAACGCCAGGATGGTGCTAGGGGGAAGATTTTGTTTTCAAATCAATTTTTTTTCAAGTTTTCAAAGTTTTTCAAAATCAAATCTTTTTCAAATCATATCTTTTCAATCAAATGTTTTCAAAATTAATTTCTTTCCTTTTTCAAAGATACTTACTAACAATTAATGATTTGATTGAACATTTTTTGCCTTTTCTGTTGAGGAAGGTTTCATGTTTGAATCATATCTTTTCTTGTTAGGCAAGTCATCATTTTTTTTTAATCAAATCTTCTAAAATTGTTTTCAAATCAAATCTCTTTAAAATGTTTTTCAAATCATATCTTTTTTTTTTAAATTGTTTTCAAATCATATCTTTTCATCACATCTTTTTAAAACCAATCATATCTTCTTAACTACATCTTTTTCAAAATAGTTTTCAATCAAATCTTTTTGATTTCTAAATTTAAAAATCTTTTTCAAAAATCACTTGGTTTCTTTTCCACATTGATTTTCGAAAATCAATTAATGTTTTTCAAAAATGTTTTCAAAATATTTTAATTAATTTTCGAAAATCTTCTTCCCTCCTTCTCACATCCTTCTATTTATGGAGTACCACTCCTTCTCAATGCACAATTCGAACCTTATCTAAATAAAGTTCGAATTCTCTTCTCCTTCTTCTTTCTATTTCTCTTTTCCTCTGACACCTCAAGGAATCTCTATACTGTGACATAGAGGATTCCACATTTTCTTGTTCTCTTCTCTTTCATATGAGCAGGAGCAGAGACAAAGGCATTCTTGTTGAAGCTGACCCTGAACCCGAAAGGACCTTGAAGAGAAAGCTAAGAGAAGCCAAAGCACAACTCTCTTTAGAGGACCTGACCGAATTCTTCAAAGAAGAAGAAGACATGGCAGCCGAAAACAACAATAATGCAAACAATGCAAGGAAGGTGCTGGGTGACTTTACTGCACCTACTCCTGATTTTTATGGGAGAAGCATCTCTATCCCTGCCATTGGAGCAAACAACTTTGAGCTTAAGCCCCAATTAGTTTCTCTAATGCAACAGAATTGCAAGTTTCATGGACTTCCAATGGAAGATCCTCATCAGTTCTTAGCTGAATTCTTGCAAATCTGTGACACAGTCAAGACTAATGGGGTAGACCCTGAGGTCTATAGACTGATGCTATTCCCTTTTGCTGTAAGAGACAGAGCTAGAATATGGTTGGACTCACAACCTAAAGAAAGCCTGGATTCTTGGGAAAAGCTAGTCAATGCCTTCTTGGCAAAGTTCTTTCCACCCCAAAGATGGAGTAAGCTTAGAGTGGAAGTCCAAACCTTCAGACAGAAGGATGGAGAATCCCTCTACGAAGCTTGGGAAAGATACAAACAATTAATCAGAAAATGTCCTTCTGACATGCTTTCTGAATGGAGCATCATAGGTATTTTCTATGATGGTCTCTCTGAACTGTCCAAGATGTCTTTGGATAGCTCTGCTGGAGGATCTCTTCATCTGAAGAAGACGCCTACAGAGGCTCAAGAGCTAATTGAGATGGTTGCAAATAACCAATTCATGTACACTTCTAAAAGGAATCCTGTGAAAAATGGGACTAGTCAGAAGAAAGGAGTTCTTGAGATTGACACTCTGAACGCCATTTTGGCTCAGAATAAAATATTGACTCAACAAGTCAATTTGATTTCTCAAAGTCTGTCTGGAATGCAAAATGCACCAAGCAGTACTAAGGATGCTTCATCTGAGGAAGAAGCTTATGATCCTGAGAACCCTTCAATGGAAGAGGTGAATTACCTAGGAGAACCCTATGGTAACACCTATAATTCTTCATGGAGAAATCACCCAAATCTCTCATGGAAGAATCAAGAGAGACCTCAACAAGGTTTCAATAATAATGGTGGAAGAAACAGGTTTAACAATGGCAAACCTTTTCCATCATCTTCTCAGCAACAGACAGAGAATCCTAAGCAGAACCCCTCTGACTTAGCAACCATGGTCTCTGATCTAATTAAAACCACTCAAAGTTTCATGAATGAAACAAGGTCCTCCATTAGAAATTTGGAAGGACAAGTGGGACAGCTGAGCAAGAAAGTTACTGAACTCCCTCCAAGTACTCTCCCAAGCAACACAGAAGAAAATCCAAAAGGAGAGTGCAAAGCCATCAATATGGCCGAATTTGGAGAGGATAGAGAGGAAGTGGACGCCACTGAGGAAGGCCTCAATGGGCGTGCACCAACTTCCAATGAGTTCCCCAATGAGGAACCATGGGAATCTGAGGCTCAAAATGAGACCATAGAGATTCCATTGGACTTACTTCTGCCTTTCATGAGTTCTGATGAGTATCCTTCCTCTGAAGAGGATGAGTATGTCACTGAAGAGCAAGTTGCTAAATACCTTGGAGCAATCATGAAGCTAAATGACAAGTTATTTGGAAATGAGACTTGGGAGGATGAACCTCCTTTGCTCACCAAAGAGCTGGATGACTTGTCTAGGCAGAAATTACCTCAAAAGAAACAAGATCCTGGGAAGTTTTCAATACCTTGTACCATAGGCACCATGACCTTCAAGAAGGCTCTGTGTGACTTGGGGTCAAGTGTAAACCTCATGCCTCTCTCAGTAATGGAGAAGCTAAGGATCTTTGAGGTACAAGCTGCAAGAATCTCACTAGAGATGGCAGACAACTCAAGAAAACAAGCTTATGGACTTGTAGAGAATGTTTTGGTTAAGATTGAAGACCATTACATCCCTACTGATTTCATAGTCCTAGAGACTGGGAAGTGCATGGATGAATCCATCATCCTTGGCAGACCCTTCCTAGCCACAGCAAAGGCTGTGATTGATGTTGATGGAGGTGAACTGATCATTCGAGTGAATGGAGAATCCTTGGTATTTAAGGCTCAAGGATATCCCTCTATCATCATGGAGAAGAAGCATGAAGAGCTTCTCTCAAATCAGAGACAAACAGAGCCCCCACAGTCAAACTCTAAGTTTGGTGTTAGGAGGCCACAACCAAACTCTAAGTTTGGTGTTGAACCCCCACATTCAAACTCTAAGTTTGGTGTTGGGAGGTCCCAACATTGCTCTGAGTATCTGTGAGGCTCCATGAGAGCCCTCTGTCAAGCTACTGACATTAAAGAAGCGCTTGTTGGGAGGCAACCCAATGATTATAATTTATATAGTTTCTTTTGTTATTTTATGTTTTTTGTAGGTTGATGATCATAAGAAGTCACAAAATCCATTGAAAAAGCAAAAACAAAATGAAAAACAGGAAGAAAAACAGTACACCCTGGAGGAAGATGTTGCTGGCGTTCAAACGCCAGTAAGCCTAGCAGTTGGGCGTTTAACGCCCAGTCTGGCACCATTCTGGGCGTTTAACGCCAGAAAGGGGCACCAGACTGGCGTTAAACGCCAGAAAAGGGCAAGAACCTGGCGTTAAACGCCAGGAATGGGCACCAGCCCGGCGTTTAACGCCAGAAATGGCTCAAAACGTGATTTTGAGCAACATTTGGTGCAGGGATGACTTTTCCTTGACACCACAGGATCTGTGGACCCCACAGGATCCCCACCAACCCCACCACCACTCTCTCTCTTCTTCCCCCATTCACCAATCACCTCAATACCTCTTCCCCAAAACCCCTTCACCTATCAAATCCCATCTTTCTCTTCACCACTCACATCCATCCTTCATAAAACCCCACCAACCTCACCCTGCAAATTCAAACCACTTTCCCTCCCAAACCCACCCAATATAGCCGAACCCCATCCCACCTCTCTCCTATAAATACCCTTCTTCACTCCTTCATTTTCCCACAACCAAAACACCACTTCTCCCCCTCTTTGGCCGAATACACCACCATCTCCCTCCTCCTCATTTCTTCTTCTTCTACTCTCTTCTTTCTTCTTTTGCTCGAGGACGAGCAAACATTTTAAGTTTGGTGTGGTAAAAGCGTTGCTTTTTCGTTTTTCCATAACCATTATGGCATCCAAGGCCGGAGAAACCTCTAGAAAGAGGAAAGGGAAGGCAAAAGCTTCCACCTCCGAGTCATGGGAGATGGATAGGTTCATCTCAAGGGTGCATCAAGACCACTTCTATGAAGTTGTGGCCTTAAAGAAGGTGATCCCCGAGGTCCCCTTTTCACTCAAAAAGGGTGAATATCCGGAGATCCGCCATGAGATCCAAAGAAGAGGTTGGGAAGTACTTACCAACCCCATTCAACAAGTTGGAATCTTGATGGTTCAAGAGTTCTATGCCAATGCATGGATCACCAAGAGCCATGATCAAAGTATGAACCCGGATCCAAAGAATTATCTTACTATGGTTCGGGGGAAATACTTGGATTTTAGTCCGGAAAGTGTGAGGGTGGCGTTCAACTTGCCTATGATGCAAGGAGATGAACATCCTTACACAAGAAGGGTCAACTTTGATCAAAGGTTGGACCAAGTCCTCACAATCATATGTGAAGAGGGCGCACAATGGAAGAGAGATTCAAGAGGCAAGCCGGTTCAATTGAGAAGGCATGACCTCAAACCCGTGGCTAGAGGATGGTTGGAGTTTATCCAACGCTCAATCATTCCCACTAGCAACCGGTCCGAAGTTACTTTAGACCGGGCCATCATGATCCATAGCATCATGATTGGAGAAGAAGTGGAAGTTCATGAGGTTATAGCCCAAGAACTCTACAAGGTGGCGGATAAGTCCTCTACCTTAGCAAGGTTAGCCTTTCCTCACCTCATTTGTCACCTCTGTTATTCAGTTGGAGTTGACATAGAAGGAGACATCACCATTGATGAGGATAAGCCCATTACCAAGAAAAGGATGGAGCACACAAGAGACCCCTCTCATCATGAGATCCCTGAGATGCCTCAAGGGATGCACTTTCCTCCACAAAACTATTGGGAGCAACTAAACACCTCCCTAGGAGAATTGAGTTCCAACATGGGACAACTAAGGGTGGAGCACCAAGAACACTCCATTCTCCTCCATGAAATAAGAGAAGATCAAAGAATCATGAGAGAGGAGCAACAAAGGCAAGGAAGAGACATTGAGGAGCTCAAGCACTCCATAGGACCTTCAAGAGGAAGGAAGAGCCGCCATCACTAAGGTGGACCCGTTCCTTGATTTCCTTGTTCTTTATTCTTCTGTTTTTCGAATTCTAGTGCTTTATGTTTATCCATGTTTGTGTCCTATGATCATTAGTGTCTTAGTGTCTATGCCTTAAAGTTATGAATGTCCTATGAATCCATCACCTCTCTTAAAAGAAAACTGTTTTTATCACAAAAAGAACAAGAAGTACAGGATTTCAAATTCATCTTTAAAACTAGCTTAATTAGTTTGATGTGGTGACAATACTTTTTGTTTTCTGAATGTATGCTTGAACAGTGCATATGTCTTTTGAATTTGTTGTTCATGAATGTTAAAATTGTTGGCTCTTGAAAGAATGATGAAAAAGGAGACATGTTACTGAGGATCTGAAAAATCATAAAAATGATTCTTGAAGCAAGAAAAAGCAGTGAATATGGTGCGCGAAATTGTGAACAATACTTTTTCACAACTCAAATAATCCCTGGTCATGAACTCCAAGAACTTGGTGGCTCAATACCATGGCATTACACAACTTCGCACAACTAACCAGCAAGTGCACTGGGTCGTCCAAGTAATAAACCTTACGTGAGTAAGGGTCGATCCCACGGAGATTGTTAGCATTGAAGCAAGCTATGGTCATCTTGTAAATCTTAGTCAGGCAAACTCAAATATATATGATGATGAACGAAAATGACATAGAAGATAAAGATAGTGATACTTATGTATATCATTGGTGTAAGAGCTTCAGACAAGTGTATGAAGATGCCTTCCCTTCCGTCTCTCTGCTTTCCTACTGTCTTCATCCAATCCTTTCTTACTCCTTTCCATGGCAAGCTTGTGTAGGGTCTCACTGTTGTCAGCAGCTACCTCCCATCCTCTCAGTGAAAGCGATTGCATATGTCCTGTCACGGCATAGCGGAATTCAGCTGTCGGTTCTCGTTCAGGCCGGAATAATATCCATTGATACTTTTGCGTCTGTCACTAACGCCCTAGCCTGCTAGGAGTTTGAAGCACGTCACAGTCATTCAGTCATTGAATCCTACTCAGAATACCACAGACAAGGTTAGACCTTCCGGATTCTCTTGAATGCTGCCATCAGTTCTTGCCTATACCACGAAGACTCTGATCTCACGGAATGGCTGGCTCGTTTGTCAGGCGAGCACTCGGTTGTCAGGCGATCAACCATGCATCATGCAATCAGAAATCCAAGAGATATTCACCAAGCCTCGAATGCTTGTAGAACAAGAGTGGTTGTCAGTCACCTTGTTCATAGGTGAGAATGGTGATGGGCGTCAATCATCACCTTCATCATGTTGAAGAACAAGTGATATCTTGGTAAAAGAACAAGCGGAATTGAATGGAAGAACAATAGTAATTGCATTAATACTCGAGGTACAGCAGAGCTCCACACCTTAATCTATGGTGTGTAGAAACTCCACCGTTGAAAATACATAAGAACAAGGTCTAGGCATGGCCGAATGGCCAGCCCCCAAATGATCTAAGAACTAGATGTCCAAAGATGATCAAAGGATCAAAAACAATCCAAAGATTTTTAATACAATAGTAAAAGGTCCTACTTATAAGAAACTAGTAGCCTAAGGTGTACAGAAATGAGTAAATGACATAAAAATCCTCTTTCGGGCCTACTTGGTGTGTGCTTGGGCTGAGCAATGAAGCAAATTTCGTGTAGAGACTCTTCTTGGAGTTAAACGCCAGCCTTGGTGCCAGTTTGGGCGTTTAACTCCCATTTGGGTGCCAGTTCCAGCGTTTAACGCTGGGATTTCTTGAGGTGACTTTGAACGCCGGTTTGGGCCATCAAATCTTGGGCAAAGTATGGACTATCATATATTGCTGGAAAGCCCAGGATGTCTACTTTCCAACGCCATTGAGAGCTCGCCAATTGGGCTTCTGTAGCTCCAGAAAATCCGCTTCGAGTGCAGGGAGGTCAGAATCCAATAGCATCTGCAGTCCTTTTTGGTCTCTGGATCAGATTTTTGCTCAGGTCCCTCAATTTCAGCCAGAAAATACCTGAAATCACAGAAAAACACACAAACTCATAGTAAAGTCCAGAAAAGTGAATTTTAACTAAAAACTAATAGAAATATACTAAAAACTAACTAGATCATATCAAAAACATACTAAAAACAATGCCAAAAAGTATACAAATCATCCGCTCATCACAACACCAAACTTAAATTGTTGCTTGTCCCCAAGCAACTGAAAATCAAATAGGATAAAAAGAAGAGAATATGCAATGAACTCCAAAAACATCTATGAAGATCAGTATTAATTAGATGAGCGGGGCTTTTAACTTTTTGTCTCTGAACAGTTTTGGCATCTCAATCTATCCTTTGAAATTCAGAATGGTTGGCTTCTTTAGGAACTTAGAATCCAGATAGTGTTAATGATTCTCCTAGTAAAGTATGATGATTCTTGAACATAGCTATTTATTGAGTCTTGGCTGTGGCCCAAAGCACTCTGTCTTTCCAGTATTACCACCGGATACATACATGCCACAGACACATAATTGGGTGAACCTTTTCAGATTGTGACTTAGCTTTGCTAAAGTCCCCAATTAGAGGTGTCCAGGGTTCTTAAGCACACTCTTATTTGCCTTGGATCACAACTCTTATTATTATTATTTTTTTTTTTTCGTTTTCTTTTTTTTTCTCTTTTTTTTTCGGTTTTTTTTTTTTTTTTTTTTGAATAGCAATGCTTTTTCTTGCTTCAAGAATCATTTTATTGATTTTTCAGATCCTCAATAACATGTCTCCTTTTTCATCATTCTTTCAAGAGCCAACATTCATGAACCACAAATTCAAGATACATATGCACTGTTTAAGCATACATTCAGAGAACAAAAATATTGCCACCACATCAAAATAATTAAACTATTATAAAATTCAAAATTCATGCAATTCTTCTTTTTTCAATTAAGCACATTTTTATTCAAGAAAGGTGATGGATTCATAGGACATTTATAACTTTAAGGCATAGACACTAAGACACTAATGATCATAAGACACAAGCGTGGATAACATAAAGCACTAAAATTCGAAAAACAAAGGAATAAAGAACAAGGAAATCAAGGAATGGGTCCACCTCAGTGATGGCGGCTCTTCCTTGCTTTTGAAGGTCCTATGGAGTGCTTGAGCTCCTCAATGTCTCTTCCTTGCCTTTGTTGCTCCTCTCTCATGATTCTTTGTTCTTCTCTAATTTCATGGAGGAGAATGGAGTGTTCTTGGTGCTCCACCCTTAGTTGTCCCATATTGGAACTCAACTCTCCTAGGGAGGTGTTTAGTTGCCCCAATAGTCTTGTGGAGGAAAATTCATCCCTTGAGGAATCTCAGGGATCTCATGATGAGTGGGATCTCTTGTGTACTCCATCCTTTTCTTAGTGATGGGCTTGTCCTCATCAATGGTGATGTCTCCCTCTATGTCAACTCCCACTGAATAACAGAGGTGACAAATGAGGTGAGGAAAGGCTAACCTTGCCAAGGTAGAGGTCTTGTCCGCCACCCTATAGAGTTCTTGGGCTATAACCTCATGAACCTCTATTTCTTCTCCAATCATGATGCTATGGATCATGATAGCCTGGTCTATGGTAACTTCGGACCGGTTGCTAGTGGGAATGATTGAGCGTTGTATGAACTCTAACCATCCTCTAGCCACGGGTTTGAGGTCATGCCTTCTCAATTGGACCGGCTTTCCTCTTGAATCTTGCTTCCATTGTGCGCCCTCTTTACATATGACTGTGAGGACTTGGTCCAACCTTTGATCAAAGTTGACCCTTCTAGTGTAAGGATGCTCATCTCCTTGCATCATAGGCAAGTTGAACGCCACCCTCACACTTTCCGGACTAAAATCCAAGTATTTCCCCCGAACCATAGTAAGATAATTCTTTGGATCCGGGTTCACACTTTGGTCATGGTTCTTGGTGATCCATGCATTGGCATAGAACTCTTGAACCATCAAGATTCTGACTTGTTGAATGGGGTTGGTAAGTACTTCCCAACCTCTTCTTCGGATCTCATGGCGGATCTCCGGATATTCACCCTTTTTGAGTGAAAAGGGGACTTCGGGGATCACCTTCTTCAAGGCCACAACTTCATAGAAGTGGTCTTGATGCACCCTTGAGAGGAATCTATCCATCTCCCATGACTCGGAGGTGGAAGCCTTTGCCTTCCCTTTCCTCTTTCTAGAGGTTTCTCCGGCCTTGGATGCCCTAAATGGTTATGGAAAAATGAAAAAGCAACGCTTTCACCACACCAAACTTAAAATGTTTGCTCGTCCTCGAGCAAAAGAAAAAAGAAGAGAGTAGAAGAAGAAGAAATGAGGAAGAGGGAGATGGTGGTGTATTCGGCCAAGGAGGGGGAGAAGTGGTGTTTAGGTAGTGGGAAAATGAAGGGGTAAAGAGGGGTTTATATAGGAAAGAGGGGGATGAGGGTTCGGCCATTTGAGGGTGGGTTTGGGAGTTGAAGTGGTTTGAATTTGAAGGGTGAGGTTGGTGGGGTTTTATGAAGGATGGATGTGAGTGGTGAAGAGAAAGATGGGATTTGATAGGTGAGGGGTTTTTGGGGAAGAGGTGTTGAGGTGATTGGTGAATGGGGGAAGAAGAGAGAGAGTGATGGTAGGGTCCTGTGGGGTCCACAGATCCTGTAGTGTCAAGGAAAAGGCATCCTTGCACCAAATGGCATCAAAATCCACGTTTTGAGCCTTTTCTGGCGTTAAACGCCGGGCTGGTGCCCATTCCTGGCGTTTAACGCCAGGATTTTGCCCTTTACTGGCGTTTAACGCCAGTCTGGTGCCCCTTTCTGGCGTTAAACGCCCAGAATGGTGCCAGACTGGGCGTTAAACGCCCAACAGCTAGCATTACTGGCGTTTGAACGCCAGCTTCTTCTTCTCCAGGGTGTGCTGTTTTTCTTCCTGTTTTTCATTCTGTTTTTGCTTTTTTCATTGTTTTTGTGACTTCTTATGATCATCAACCTACAAAAAAGATAAAATAACAAAAGAAAATAGTTAACTATAAAACATTGGGTTGCCTCCCAACAAGCGCTTCTTTAATGTCATTAGCTTGACAGAGGACTCTCATGGAGCCTCAGAAATGCTCAGAACCGTGTTGGAACTTCCCAACACCAAACTTAGAGTTTGAATGTGGGGGTTCTGTTTTGAGAGAAGCTCTTCATGCTTCTTCTCCATGATGACAGAGGGATATCCTTGGGCCTTAAACACCAAGGATTCTTCATTCACTTGAATGATCAACTCTCCTCTATCAACATCAATCACAGCCTTTGCTGTGGCTAGGAAGGGTCTGCCAAGGATGATAGATTCATCCATGCACTTCCCAGTCTCTAGGACTATGAAATCAGTAGGAATGTAATGGTCTTCAACCTTAACCAGAACATCCTCTACAAGTCCATAGGCTTGTTTTCTTGAGTTGTCTGCCATCTCTAGTGAGATTTTTGCAGCTTGCACCTCAAAGATCCCTAATTTCTCCATTACAGAGAGGGGCATGAGGTTTACACTTGACCCCAAGTCACACAAGGCCTTCTTGAAGGTCATGGTGCCTATGGTACAAGGTATAGAAAACTTCCCAGGATCCTGCCTCTTTTGAGGCAATTGCTGCCTAGACAAGTTATCCAGTTCTTTGATGAGCAAATGGGGTTCATCCTCCCAAGTCTCATTTCCAAATAACCTGTCATTTAGCTTCATGATTACTCCAAGGTATTTAGCAACTTGCTCTTCAGTGGCATACTCATCCTCTTCAGAGGAAGAATACTCATCAGAGCTCATGAAAGGCAGTAGTAAGTCCAAGGGAATCTCTATGGTCTCAGTTTGAGCCTCAGATTCCCAAGGTTCCTCATTGGGGAACTCATTGGAGGCCAGTGGACGTCCAGTGAGGCCTTCCTCAGTGGCGTTCACTGCCTCTTCTTCCTCCCAGAATTCGGCCATATTTATGGCTTTGCACTCTCCTTTTGGATTTTCTTCAGTGTTACTTGGGAGAGTGCTTGGGGGAAGTTCAGTAATTTTCTTGCTCAGCTGACCCACTTGTCCTTCCAAATTCCTAATGGAGGATCTAGTTTCAGTCATGAAACTTTGAGTGGTTTTGATTAGATCAGAGACCATGGTTGCTAAGTCAGAGGTATTCTGCTTAGAGCTCTCTGTCTGTTGCTGAGAAGATGATGGAAAAGGTTTACCATTGTTAAACCTGTTTCTTCCACCATTATTATTGAAACCTTGTTGAGGTCTCTCTTGATTCTTCCATGAGAGATTTGGGTGATTTCTCCATGAAGAATTATAGGTGTTACCATAGGGTTCTCCCAGGTAATTTACCTCTTCCATTGAAGGGTTCTCAGGATCATAAGCTTCTTCCTCAGATGAAGCATCCTTAGTACTGTTTGGTGCATTTTGCATTCCAGACAGACTTTGAGAAATCAGATTGACTTGTTGAGTCAATATTTTATTCTGAGCCAAAATGGCATTCAGAGTGTCAATTTCAAGAACTCCTTTCTTCTGACTAGTCCCATTGTTCACAGGATTCCTTTCAGAAGTGTACATGAATTGGTTATTTGCAACCATTTCAATCAGTTCTTGAGCTTCAGTAGGCGTCTTCTTCAGATGAAGAGATCCTCCAGCAGAGCTATCCAAAGACATCTTGGATAGTTCAGAGAGACCATCATAGAAAATACCTATGATGCTCCATTCAAAAAGCATGTCAGAAGGACATTTTCTGATTAATTGTTTGTATCTTTCCCAAGCTTCATAGAGGGATTCTCCATCCTTCTGTCTGAAGGTTTGGACTTCCACTCTAAGCTTACTCCATCTTTGTGGTGGAAAGAACTTTGCCAAGAAGGCATTGACTAGCTTTTCCCAAGAGTCCAGGCTTTCTTTAGGTTGAGAATCCAACCATATTCTAGCTCTGTCTCTTACAGCAAAAGGGAATAGCATCAGTCTATAGACCTCAGGGTTAACCCCATTAGTCTTGACTGTGTCACAGATTTGCAAGAACTCAGCTAAAAACTGATGAGGATCTTCCATTGGAAGTCCATGAAACTTGCAATTCTGTTGCATTAGAGAAACTAATTGAGGCTTAAGCTCAAAGTTGTTTGCTCCAATGGCAGGGATAGAGATGCTTCTCCCATAGAAATCAGGAGTAGGTGCAGTAAAGTCACCAAGCACCTTCCTTGCATTGTTGGCATTGTTGTTGTTTTCGGCTGCCATTTGTTCTTCTTCCTTGAAGAATTCGGTCAGGTACTCTAAAGAGAGTTGTGTTTTGGCTTCTCTTAGCTTTCTCTTCAAGGTCCTTTCAGGTTCAGGATCAGCCTCAACAAGAATGCCTTTGTCTCTGCTCCTGCTCATATGAAAGAGAAGAGAACAAGAAAGTGTGGAATCCTCTATGTCACAGTATAGAGATTCCTTTAGGTGTCAGAGGAAAAGAAAAATAGAAGAAAGAAGAAGGAGAATTCGAACTTGATCAGATATAGTTCGAATTGTGCATTAAGAAGGAGTGATACTCCATAAATAGAAGGATGTGAAGAAGAAAGGGGGGGTAATTTTCGAAAATTAATTATAAAATTTTGAAAACATTTTTGAAGAACACTAATTGATTTTCGAAAACAAAAGTGGGAAAGAAATCAAGTGATTTTCGAAAAAAAGATTTTGAAATTAATTTGATTGAAAACTATTTTGAAAAAGATGTGGTTGAGAAGATATGATTGAAAAGTTATGGTCAAAGAGATGTGATTGAGAAGATATGATTTGAAAACAATTTTAAAAGATGTAATTGAAAACAATTTGAAAAAGATTTGATTTTAAAAATTAATAACTTGCCTAACAAGAAAAGATATGATTCAAACATAAAACCTTTCTCAACAGAAAAGGCAACAATTTTGAGATGTTCAATCAAATCATTAATTGTTAGTAAGTATCTTTTTAAAAGGAAAGAAATTGATTTTGAAAACATTTGATTGAAAAGATTTGATTTGAAAAAGATTTGATTTTGAAAAACTAAAAAAAATTGATTTGAAAACAAAATCTTCCCCCTAGCACCATCCTGGCGTTAAACGCCCAGAATGGTATACATTCTGGCGTTTAACGCCCAAAATGCTACCTCTTTGGGCGTTAAACGCCCAACCAGGTGCCCTGGCTGGCGTTTAAACGCCAGTCTGCCTTCTTCACTGGGCATTTTTGAATGCTCAGCTTTTTCTGTATAATTCCTCTGCAGTATGTTCTGAATCTTCAATTCTTTGTATCATTGACTTGAAAAGACACAAATTAAAAATTTTTGGATTTTTTTAATAATCAAAATGTGACAAGAATCAAATAACAATGCATGCAAGACACCAAACTTAGCCGTTTGTGTACTACTGACACTAACAATATGAAAATGCATATGAGACACACAAAATACTTCAAGTCAATAGAATTCAAAGATCAAAACAAAGAAATATATGCATGGATTCGAAAATTATAACAAAAACATGCATTTGACACCAAACTTAGGATGAGACACTAAACTTAAGCAAGAAACATCAAATATTTTTGGTCTTTTTATGATTTTGTAATTTTTTGTTTTTTGTGTTTTTCGAAAATTAAATGGGAAAAGGTATCAAAATTCTTAATGAGAATTCCAGGAATCAGTGCAGTGCTAGTCTGAGACTCCGGTCCAGGAATTAGACATGGCTTCACAGCCAGCCAAGCTTTCAAAGAAAGCTTCGGTCCAAAACACTAGACATGACCAAAGGTCAGCCAAATCTTAGCAGATCACTGCTCCAAGAGCAAAATTGATGAGAATCAACAAGCTCTTGTGGTGATAGGTTGAAACCTCGGTCCAATCAGATTAGACATGGCTTCTCAGCCAACCAGATTTCAACAAATCATCATGAAACTCTAGAATTCATCTTCAAGAATTTCGAAAAAAAATAATACCTAATCTAAGCAACAAGATGAACCGTCAGTTGTCCAGCCTAAACAATCCCGGGCAATAACACCAAAAACTTGATGTTGTTGCCGGATCTTGGCACTGATGTTACCAAAAGCTTGCTCAAAACTTGAACAATCCCCGGCAACGGCGCCAAAAACTTGGTGCGCGAAATTGTGAACAATACTTTTTCACAACTCAAATAATCCCTGGTCATGAACTCCAAGAACTTGGTGGCTCAATACCATGGCATTACACAACTTCGCACAACTAACCAGCAAGTGCACTGGGTCGTCCAAGTAATAAACCTTACGTGAGTAAGGGTCGATCCCACGGAGATTGTTAGCATTGAAGCAAGCTATGGTCATCTTGTAAATCTTAGTCAGGCAAACTCAAATATATATGATGATGAACGAAAATGACATAGAAGATAAAGATAGTGATACTTATGTATATCATTGGTGTAAGAGCTTCAGACAAGTGTATGAAGATGCCTTCCCTTCCGTCTCTCTGCTTTCCTACTGTCTTCATCCAATCCTTTCTTACTCCTTTCCATGGCAAGCTTGTGTAGGGTCTCACTGTTGTCAGCAGCTACCTCCCATCCTCTCAGTGAAAGCGATTGCATATGTCCTGTCACGGCATAGCGGAATTCAGCTGTCGGTTCTCGTTCAGGCCGGAATAATATCCATTGATACTTTTGCGTCTGTCACTAACGCCCTAGCCTGCTAGGAGTTTGAAGCACGTCACAGTCATTCAGTCATTGAATCCTACTCAGAATACCACAGACAAGGTTAGACCTTCCGGATTCTCTTGAATGCTGCCATCAGTTCTTGCCTATACCACGAAGACTCTGATCTCACGGAATGGCTGGCTCGTTTGTCAGGCGAGCACTCGGTTGTCAGGCGATCAACCATGCATCATGCAATCAGAAATCCAAGAGATATTCACCAAGCCTCGAATGCTTGTAGAACAAGAGTGGTTGTCAGTCACCTTGTTCATAGGTGAGAATGGTGATGGGCGTCAATCATCACCTTCATCATGTTGAAGAACAAGTGATATCTTGGTAAAAGAACAAGCGGAATTGAATGGAAGAACAATAGTAATTGCATTAATACTCGAGGTACAGCAGAGCTCCACACCTTAATCTATGGTGTGTAGAAACTCCACCGTTGAAAATACATAAGAACAAGGTCTAGGCATGGCCGAATGGCCAGCCCCCAAATGATCTAAGAACTAGATGTCCAAAGATGATCAAAGGATCAAAAACAATCCAAAGATTTTTAATACAATAGTAAAAGGTCCTACTTATAAGAAACTAGTAGCCTAAGGTGTACAGAAATGAGTAAATGACATAAAAATCCTCTTCCGGGCCTACTTGGTGTGTGCTTGGGCTGAGCAATGAAGCAAATTTCGTGTAGAGACTCTTCTTGGAGTTAAACGCCAGCCTTGGTGCCAGTTTGGGCGTTTAACTCCCATTTGGGTGCCAGTTCCAGCGTTTAACGCTGGGATTTCTTGAGGTGACTTTGAACGCCGGTTTGGGCCATCAAATCTTGGGCAA
Organism: Arachis stenosperma; assembly: GCF_014773155.1. Lineage (NCBI taxonomy): Eukaryota > Viridiplantae > Streptophyta > Magnoliopsida > Fabales > Fabaceae > Arachis > Arachis stenosperma. Next base: position 46,088,720 of record NC_080385.1, read on the forward strand.
AGTATGGACTATCATATATTGCTGGAAAGCCCAGGATGTCTACTTTCCAACGCCATTGAGGGCGCACCAATTGGGCTTCTGTAGCTCCAGAAAATCCACTTCGAATGCAGGGAGGTCAGAATCCAACAGCATCTGCAGTCCTTTTCAGTCTCTGAATCAGATTTTTGCTCAGATCCCTCAATTTCAGCCAGAAAATACCTGAAATCACAGAAAAACACACAAACTCATAGTAAAGTCCAGAAAAGTGAATTTTAACTAAAAACTAATAGAAATATACTAAAAACTAACTAGATCATATCAAAAACATACTAAAAACAATGCCAAAAAGTATACAAATCATCCGCTCATCAGAATACAAAAAAAAAAAAGAAGAAAGAGAAAAACGAAAAAAAAAGGGGAAAAAGAAAGAAAAAGAAAGAAATAAAGTTGTGATCCAAGGCAAAAAGAGTGTGCTTAAGAACCCTGGACACCTCTAATTGGGGACTCTAGCAAAGCTGAGTCACAATCTGAAAAGGTTCACCCAATTATGTGTCTGTGGCATGTATGTATCCGGTGGTAATACTGGAAGACAGAGTGCTTTGGGCCACGGCCAAGACTCAATAAGTAGCTGTGTTCAAGAATCATCATACTTAACTAGGAGAATTAATAACACTATCTGGATTCTAAGTTCCTAAAGAAGCCAATCATTCTGAATTTCAAAGGATAGAGTGAGATGCCAAAACTGTTCGAAGGCAAAAAAACTACTAGTCCCGCTCATCTAATTTGGAGCTAAGTTTCATTGATAATTTGGAGTCTATAGTATATTCTCTTCTTTTTATCTTATTTGATTTTCAGTTGCTTGAGGACAAGCAACAATTTAAGTTTGGTGTTGTGATGAGCGGATAATTTATACGCTTTTTGGCATTGTTTTTAGTATGTTTTTAGTAGTTTTAGTTGAGTTCTTAGTATATTTTTATTAGTTTTTAGTTAAAATTCACTTTTCTGGACTTTACTATGAGTTTGTGTGTTTTTCTGTGATTTCAGGTATTTTCTGGCTGAAATTGAGGGATCTGAGCAAAAATCTGATTCAGAGACTGAAAAGGACTGCAGATGCTGTTGGATTCTGACCTCCCTGCATTCGAAGTGGATTTTCTGGAGCTACAGAAGCCCAATTGGTGCGCCCTCAATGGCGTTGGAAAGTAGACATCCTGGGCTTTCCAGCAATATATGATAGTCCATACTTTGCCCAAGATTTGATGGCCCAAATCGGCGTTCAAAGTCACCTACAGAAATTCCAACGTTAAACGCCGGAACTGGCACCTAAATGGGAGTTAAACGCCCAAACTGGCATAAAAGCTGGCGTTTAACTCCAAGAGAAGTCTCTACATGAAAATGCTTCATTGCTCAGCCCAAGCACACACCAAGTGGGCCCGGAAGTGGATTTTTATGTCATTTACTCATCTTTGTACACCTTAGGCTACTAGTTTTCTATAAGTAGGACCTTTTACTATTGTAATAGATATAGAGAGTCTTTTGATCATGTTTTGATGATTGAACTCACTTTGGGAGGCTGGCCATTCGGCCATGCCTAGACCTTGTTCTTATGTATTTTCAACGGTGGAGTTTCTACACACCATAGATTAAGGTGTGGAGCTCTGCTGTACCTCGAGTATTAATGCAATTACTATTGTTCTTCTATTCAATTCCTCTTGTTCTTTGTCCAAGATATCACTTGTTCTTCAATCTGATGAAGATGATGATTGACACTCATCATCATTCTCACCTATGAACAAGGTGACTGACAACCATTCTTGTTCTACAAGCATCTGAGACTTAGTGAATATCTCTTGGATTCTTTAACCGGAATCTTCGTGGTATAGGCAAGAACTGATGGCGGCATTCAAGAGAATCCGGAAGGTCTAACCTTGTCTGTGGTATTCTGAGTAGGATTCAATGATTGAATGACTGTGACGTGCTTCAAACTTGTAACCTGCTGGGCGTTAGTGACAGACGCAAAAGAGGGATTCTATTCCAGTAGGAAGCGGGAACCAACCGGTGATTGGCCGTACTGTGACAGAGTGCGTGAGCATTAGCTTTCACTGCGAGGATGGGAGGTAGCCACTGACAATGGTGAAACCCTGCATGAGCTTGCCATGGAAAGGAGTAAGAAGGACTGAATGAAGGCAGTAGGAAAGCAGAGAGACGGAAGGGAAGGCATCTTCATACGCTTGTCTGAAGCTCTCACCAATGATATACATAAGTATCTCTATCTTTATCTTTTATGTTATTTTCGTTCATCACCATATCCATTTGAGTCTGCCTGACTAAGATTTACAAGATGACCATAGCTTGCTTCATACCACCAATCTCCGTGGGATCGACCCTTACTCGCGTAAGGTTTATTACTTGGACGACCCAGTGCACTTGCTGGTTAGTTGTGCGAAGTTGTGTTTATGCCATGGTATTGAGCACCAAGTCTTTGGAGCCATTACTAGGGATTGTTTATGTTTTGAAAAGTAGTGATCACAATTTCGTGCACCAACAGCTCCGATTACCATCGCAGATCTCGTCCGAAATCGACCTACAGTTTCAGGTAACCCTCGAAACATTGGCGCCGTTGCCGGGGAACCTAGAAGTCATCCCATCATTATGGCGGACAACCATGACAACGACCACGATTCTGATTTGGAGAACAGGACACCGCATAAGAACGCGGACACCACACCAAAAGATACATCTCAATTAAATAAAGACAAGAATTCTCCAACTACAAATATCATGGAGGCCCTACAAGCTCAACAAGATTGTCTCAAACAGCTCGAAAAAGAAGCCGAGCATCAACGAGAAGCCGAGAGGGACCTTCGGAGAGAAACTAGGCGACGCTGAGAGTTAGAAGATAAGATCCTAAAGCTCGAAGCTGACCTTAAAACAAAAACATCCATCCTGATTTCGAAGATAGCTCCCACAAAGATCAAGACCCATTCACCAAAGAGATCATGAAAGCCAAAGTCCCAAAGGACTTCAAAGCTCCCGACATGACCCCGTACGACGGCACATCGGATCCAAGCCATCACCTTAGCAACTTCAGAAGCAGAATGCATCTCACCGATACCTCAGACTCTATTCGATGCAAAGCCTTCCCAACAACCCTGACAAAAACAGCAATTAAGTGGTTCGACAGTTTGCCCCCCAGATCAATCACAAGTTTTGACGATTTAGCTAAGAAATTTCTTGCCATATTTTCCATCCATAAGGACAAAGATAAACACGCCCCAAGCCTATTAGAAATCAAGCAGGGAGATCAAGAAAGTCTTTGATCTTACATGGAAAGATTTAACAAAGCATGCCTGGATATACAAAGTCTACCAACAGAAGCAGCTATCATGGGTCTCATCAATGGCCTACGAGAAGGACCCTTTGGTCACTCCATATCAAAGAAACACCCCACATCTCTAAATAAAGTGCAAGAATAAGCAGAGAAGTACATCAACATGGAGGAAAACTTTTAACTAGGAGAGACCTCAAAATCCGGATTTTCCTACTCCTCCCGGGATAAGGATAAAGAATCCAAGAAAAAAGAAGATCAACACGAAGAGAAGCCTAAAAAATACCACAACTACACCCCCTTCAGGTGTCTCTTGTGAATGTTTACCGAGAAGTATGCCATACCGAGAAGATCCCGCCATCTCGCCCGCTCAAAAGCAAGAAAGGAGGGGGAAATCGGATAGAATACTACGAGTACCATCGAATCTATGGACATCCCACCAACGAGTGCTTCGAGATAAAGAATGTCTTAGAAAAATTGGTAAGAGAAGGGCAACTAGATCGATACTTAGCCAACAAAGCGGACGAACCCGGAAAAAGAGGAAGGGATGAAGAGTTCGGACAAACTGAACGACCACTTCACACCCCGGAGAGACATGTTCACATGATAAATGGAGGATTCACAGGAGGGGAGATCTCAAAATTATCTCGCAAAAGGCACCTTAAGGAAGTATACCACGTGGGAGGAGGAGAAGGATCGCCCGACCTCCCTACTATTACTTTCACCCAAGAAGACGCGGCAGGCATTGGTGCACGAAATGCAATCTCACTCTTTGACAATTCGCACAACTAACCAGCAAGTGCACTGGGTCGTCCAAGTAATACCTTACGTGAGTAAGGGTTGATCCCACGGAGATTATTGGTTTGAAGCAAGCTATGTTTATTTTATTATTCTTAGTCAGGATATCAATTAAAATTATCAGTTGGAATTATTAGAAAAATAAAAGAGCGTGAAATAAATAATTGTTACTTTAATAATGGAGAATATGTTGGAGTTTTGGAGATGCTTTGTCTTCTGAATTTCTGTAATGTAATATTCCATCCATGGAAAAGTGCAAAGTTCCCTCCATGGCAAGCTGTATGTAGGGTGTCACTATTGTCAGTGGCTACCTCCCATCCTCTCAGTGAAAACGGTCCAAATGCTCTGTCACAGCACGGCTAATCAGCTGTTGGATCTCGATCATGTTGGAATAGGATCCATTTATCCTTTTGCGTTTGTCATCACGCCCAGCAATCGTGAGTTTGAAGCTCGTCACAGCCATTTAATCCTTGAATCCTACTCGGAATACCACAGACAAGGTTTAGACTTTCCGGATCCTCAAGAGTGGCCGCCATCAATTCTAGCTTATACCGCGAAGATTCTGATTAAGGAATCTAAGAGAAGCTCATTCAATCAGATGTAGAACGGAGGTGGTTGTCAGGCACACGTTCATGGATTGAGGAAGGTGACGAGTGTCACGGATCATCACCTTCTTCATAATTAAGTGCGAATGAACATCTTAGATAGGAACACACACGTTTGAATGGAGAAATAAAAACAATTTCATTAATTCATCGAGACGCTGCAGAGCTCCTCACCCCCAACAATGGAGTTTAGAGACTCATGCTGCCAAGGAATATAAAATCCAGTTCTATAGACGTCATGAGATACAGAATAATTCTCTAAAAGTTGTTTAAATACTCAACTAGTAGCATAGGTTTACAGAAAATAAGTAAACTAAGATAATTGGTGTAGAAATCCACTTTTGGGGCCCACTTGGTGTGTATTGGGGCTGAGACTTAAGCTTCTCACGTGCCTGGGCTGTTTCTGGAGTTGAACGCCAGGTTGTAACGTGTTTTGGGCGTTGAACTCCAACTTGTAGCCTGTTTCTGGCGCTGGACGCCAAACTGCAACATGAAACTGGCGTTCTGTCATCTATCTTTGCGCGAAGTATGGACTATTATATATTTCTGGAAAGCCCTGGATGTCTACTTTTCAACCCAATTGAGAGCGCGTCAATTGGACTTCTGTAGCTCCAAAAAATTCATTCTGAGTGCAGGGAGGTCAGGATCCAACAGCATCAGCAGTCCTTTTTCAGCCTAAATCAGATTTTTGCTCAGCTCCCTCAATTTCAGTCAGAAAATACCTGAAATCACAGAAAAATACACAAACACATAGTAAAGTCCAGAAATATGATTTTTGCTTAAAAACTAATAAAATTCTATTAAAAACTAATAAAAATATGCTAAAATCTATATGAAATTACCCCCAAAAAGCGTATAAAATATCCGCTCATCACACCAAACTTAAACTATTGCTTGTCCTCAAGCAACTAGATAAATAAAAGAGGATAAAAAGAAATCAAGAAGCAATAATATCTCAGAGTTTTAAGTGAAGCTCAGATTCTAATTAGATGAGCGGGGCTAGTAGCTTTTTGCTTCCAAACAGTTTTGGCATCTCACTTTATCCTTTGAAATTTAGAATGATTGGCATCCATAGGAACTCAGAATTCAGATAGTATTATTGATTTTCCTAGTTTAGTATGTTGATTCTTGAACACAGCTACTTTATGAGTCTTGGCCGTGGCCCTAAGCACTTTGTTTTCCAGTATTACCACCGGATACATAAATGCCACAGACACATAACTGGGTGAACCTTTTCAGATTGTGACTTAGCTTTGCTCAAGTCTCCAATTAGAGGTGTCCAGAGTTCTTAAGCACACTCTTTTACTTTGGATCACGACTTTAACCACTCAGTCTCAAGCTTTTCACTTGGACCTGCATGCCACAAGCACATGGTTAGGGACAGCTTGATTTAGCCGCTTAGGCCTGGATTTATTTCCTTGGGCCCTCCTATCCATTGATGCTCAAAGCCTTGGATCCTTTTCACCCATGCCTTTTGGTTTAAAGAGCTATTGGCTTTTTCTACCTCTTTTGCTTTTTTTTTTTCGCAAATTACTGACTTTTCATCATTTTTTTTTCGCAAGCTTGTTTTTCACTGCTTTTTCTTGCTTCAAGAATCAATTTCATGATTTTTCAGATCATCAATAACATTTCTCTTGTTCATCATTCTTTCAGGAGCCAATAATTTTAACATTCATAAAATTCAATATCAAAAATATGCACTGTTCAGGCATTCATTCAGAAGACAAAAAGTATTGCCACCACATATAAATAATTAGAATTTTTTTTATTAAGAACTCGAAAAAAATATTGCCTTTTTATTCTAAAAATCTACTATTTTATTCATGTTTGATGATGATGAGAAAAATAAATTATAACTTAATTGAAAATAAAATCAAGATAGATATATTAATTACCATTACTCCTATATAACTTCTAAGGTAAATTCCCATAACAACAACTATCTCAGAGTTAAAGCTAAAATTAGAACTTAACAACCTGTAATTTGGGAAGTGGATGTTCCTCTAGTCTGTGGGGTGCTTGATCCTTCAAGAATTAATTTCTGACGCTTTAGTTTCCTCAAGTCACGCCGTTGCTCCTCTTGTTCCCTTAGGTGCCATGATCTTGATGAGTTTTAGCTCAGTGATCATGGCAAATCACACCAAACTTAGAGGTTTGCTTGTCCTCAAGCAAAAGAAAAGATAGGAGAGGAATAGAGGGAGAGGCAATTTCAAAATTCAAAAGATATGATGAGTTGAAAAAGATTTGAAAAAGAGTTGGATTGGAAAAAGATTTGTGTTTATGGATTAAGATACATTTGATATTTTTGAAAAAGGGATTTTAGAAATTAGGGTTTTTAGAAATTAGGATTAAGATTTTTGGAATTGAAGGATGATATTTTGAAACATGTTTATGCAAGAAATCATGAATTGAAATATAAAAAATTAGAAAATTTGTGAAGAAAAACGAATTTTACCTCCTCCCCACCATTCTGGCATTAAACGCCCAAACGCTGCATGTTTTGGGCGTTTAACGCCCAATTGCTGCTTCTCCTGGGCGTTCAATGCCCAGCTGTTGCTTCTTTCTGGTGTTGAATGCCAGGGAGTCCTTTGTCACTGGGCGTTTTTCTGAACGCCCAGGAAGCTGTCAATCTGGCGTTAAACGCCCAGAAGGTGCTTCTTTCTGGCGTTCAACGCCCAGAAGATGCTCCTTTCTGGCGTTTAATGCCCAGATGGCTATCCTTACTGGCGTTGAATGCCCAGTGGATGTTTCTTTTGGGCGTTCAACGCCCAAAACATTTCTTACTGGCTTTTTCACGCCAGTGATCTTCCAAATTCCCCTGTAACTCTGTGAATTCAAGCAATTGCTATTTTACCTTGAAGATACTTTGACATATACCTGTAAAAATCAATTAATTAACAAAAACAAATAAAAATAAATTTTGTAAATGGCTGGGTTGCCTCCCAGCAAGCACTTCTTTATTGTCTTTAGCTGGACTATTACTGAGCTTTAGTCAAGCCTCAGTTTTGAGCATTCATGCTCAAAATTGCTTTCAAGATAATGTTTAATTCTCTGTCCATTAACAATGAACTTTTTGTTAGAGTCATTATCCTGAAGCTCTATGTATCCATATGGTGATACACTTGTAATCACATATGGACCTCTCCACCGGGATTTTAATTTCCCGGGGAATAATTTGAGCTTAGAATTAAATAGCAGAACATTCTGCCCCGGCTCAAAGACTCTGGATGACAGTTTCTTATCATGCCATCTTTTTGCTTTCTCTTTGTAAATTTTTGCATTCTCGAAAGCATTGAGTCTAAATTCCTCTAGCTCATTTAACTGGAGCAATCGTTTTTCTCCAGCTAACTTGGCATCAAGGTTTAGGAATCTGGTTGCCCAGTAGGCCTTGTGTTCCAGTTCCACTGGCAAGTGACATGCCTTTTCATACACAAGCTGGTATGGAGAGGTCCCTATAGGGGTCTTGAATGCTATTCTGTATGCCCACAGAGCATCATCCAAGCTTCTTGCCCAATCCCTTCTACGGTTAATTACAGTCCGTTCCAGGATTCTTTTAAGTTCTCTGTTAGCGACTTCAGCTTGTCCATTTGTCTGTGGATGATATGGAGTGGCTACTGGTGGACAAAATTGTGATCCATGTTCTTTGTATTTGTATGAAATCATTATTATGGCACCAGTTGAATTCACAACTCCGTTCAACTAACCAGCAAGTGTACTGGGTCATCCAAGTAATAAACCTTACGTGAGTAAGGGTCGATCCCACAGAGATTGTTGGTATGAAGCAAGCTATGGTCACCTTGTAAATCTCAGTTAGGCAGATTAAATTGGTTTATGGTTTCGAAAATTAATAATAAGAAGAAATAATAAAAGGGATAGTTATGTAGATTCATTGGTGGGAATTTCAGATAAGCGAGTGGAGATACTGTATGGCTCAAGAACGCCTACTTTCCTATTGCTTCAATTCAATCCTTCTTACTCCTTTCCATGGCAAGCTATGTATAGGGGTTCACCGTTCGACGATGGCTACTTTGTATCCTCTCTGGAAAATGGTCCTCTGCGGCTGTCACTCGCATGGCTAATCGTCTGGAGGCATCACACTGGCCGAAGGCTACATCCCATCCTCGCAGTGAAAACTACGCTCACGCGCTCTGTCAGAGCACGGCTAATCACTGGTTGGTTCCCGCTCCTACTGGAATAGAATCCCTTGATTCTTTTGCGTCTGTCACTAACGCCCAGCACTTGCGAGTCTGAAGCACGTCACAGTCATTCATTACCGGAATCCTACTCGGAATACCACAGACAAGGTTAGACTTTCCGGATTCCCAGGATCCTATTCGGAATACCACAGACAAGGTGAGACTTTCTGGATCCTCATGAATGCCGCCATCTATCTAGCTTATACCACGAAGATTCTGTTGGGGAATCTAAGAGATACACATTCAAGCTCGGTTGCATGTAGAACGAAGGTGGTTGTCAATCACGTGCGTTCATAGGTGAGAATGATGATGAGCGTCACATAATCATCACATTCATCATGTTCTTGGGTGCGAATGAATATCTTGGAATAAGAACAAGTTGAATTGAATGGAAGAAAATAGAATTGCATTAATACTTGAGGTGCAGTAGAGCTCCACACCCTTAATCTATGGTGTGCAGAAACTCCACCGTTGAAAATACATAAGTAAAAGGTTCAGGCATGGCCGAATGGCCAGCCCCCTAAAACGTGATCAATAGCCTCTTAGGATGAAGAATAAAACAAAACTGAGACCAAAGATGTCTAATACAATAGTTAAATGTTCTATTTATAATAAACTAGCTCCTAGGGTTTACATGAGTAAGTAATGGATGCATAAATCCACTTCCGGGGCCCACTTGGTGTATGCTTGGGCTGAGCTTGATCAATCCACGAGCTGGGACTCCTCTTGGAGTTGAACTCCGAGTTATGACGTGTTTTGGGCGTTCAACTCCGGATCATGACGTTTTTCTGGCGTTTAACTCCAGACAGCAGCATGTACTTGGCGTTCAACGCCAAGTTACGTCGTCAATTTCCGAATAAAGTATGGACTATTATATATTGCTGGAAAACTCTGGATGTCTACTTTCCAACGCCATTGAGAGCGCACCATTGGGAGTTCTGTAGCTCTAGAAAATCCATTTTGAGTGCAGGGAGGTCAGATTCCAACAGCATCAGCAGTCCTTTTTGTCAGCCTTTTTCAGAGTTTTGCTCAAGTCCCTCAATTTCAGCCAGAAATTACCTGAAATCACAGAAAAACACACAAACTCATAGTAAAGTCCAGAAATATGAATTTAACATAAAAACTAATGAAAACATCCCTAAAAGTAGCTTGATCTTACTAAAAACTACCTAAAAACAATGCCAAAAAGCGTATAAATTATCCGCTCATCACAACACCAAACATAAATTGTTGCTTGTCCCCAAGCAACTGAAAATCAAATAGGATAAAAAGAAGAGAATATACTATAAATTCCAGAATATCAATGAATATTAATTATAATTAGATGAGCGGGACTTGTAGCTTTTTGCTTCTGAACAGTTTTGGCATCTGACTTTTTCCTTTGAAGTTTAGAATGATTGGCTTCTTTTAGGAACTTAGAATTTTGGATAGTGTTATTGATTTTCCTAGTTAAGCATGTTGATTCTTGAACACAGCTACTTATGAGTCTTGGCTGTGGCCCTAAGCACTTTGTTTTCTAGTATTACCACCGGATACATAAATGCCACAGACACATAACTGGGTGAACCTTTTCAGATTGTGACTCAGCTTTGCTAGAGTCCCCAGTTAGTGGTGTCCAGAGCTCTTAAGCACACTCTTTTGCTTTGGATCACGACTTTAACCACTCAGTCTCAAGCTTTTCACTTGGACCTTCATGACACAAGCATATGGTTAGGGACAGCTTGATTTAGCCGCTTAGGCCTGGATTTTATTTCCTTGGGCTCCTCTTGGAGTTGAACTCCGAGTTATGACGTGTTTTGGGCGTTTAACTCCGGATCATGACGTTTTTCTGGCGTTTAACTCCAGACAGCAGCATGTACTTGGCGTTCAACGCCAAGTTACGTCGTCAATTTCCGAATAAAGTATGGACTATTATATATTTCTGGAAAGCTCTGGATGTCTACTTTCCAACGCCGTTGAGAGCGCGCCATTTGGAATTTTGTAGCTCCAGAAAATCCATTTTGAGTGCAGGGAGGTCAGATTCCAACAGCATCAGCAGTCCTTTTTGTCAGCCTTTTTCAGAGTTTTGCTCAAGTCCCTCAATTTCAGCCAGAAATTACCTGAAATCACAGAAAAACACACAAACTCATAGTAAAGTCCAGAAATGTGAATTTAACATAAAAACTAATGAAAACATCCCTAAAAGTAGCTTGATCTTACTAAAAACTACCTAAAAACAATGCCAAAAAGCGTATAAATTATCCGCTCATCAGCTACCCTGTGGCTAACTCCATAACGAACCAAAGCAGAGTAAAGCTGTTTATTGCAGAAATGAGTGCCCCCATCACTGATTAATACTCTAGGGGTGCCAAATCTGCTGAAGATGTGTTTCTGGAGGAATTTTAACACTGTCTTAGTGTCATTAGTGGGTGTTGCAATAGCTTCCACCCATTTGGATACATAATCCACTGCCACTAGAATATAAGTGTTTGAGTATGATGGTGGGAAAGGCCCCATGAAGTCAATACCCCATACATCAAACAACTCAATCTCCAAGATCCCTTGTTGAGGCATGGCATAACTGTGAGGTAGATTACCAGATCTTTGGCAACTGTCACAATTAAGTACAAACACTCAGGAATCTTTATAGAGAGTAGGCCAGTAGAAGCCACATTAGAGGACTCTTGTGGCTGTTCGCTCACTTCCAAAATGTCCTCCATATTGTGATCCATGGCAATGCCATAGGATCTTCTGCGCTTCTTCTTTAGGCACACATCTACGGATTACTCCGTCTGCACATCTCTTGAAGAGATATGGTTCATCCCAAAGATAGTACTTTGCATCTGTGATCAATTTCTTTGATTGCTACCTACTGTACTCTTTGGGTATGAACCTCACTGTCTTGTAGTTTGCAATGTCTGCAAACCATGGGATGGCAAAAAGTTGCTCATCCGGAAAGGTTTCAGAGATCTCAGTAAGAGGGAGGGACGCCCCTTCTACTGGTTCTATTCGGGACAGGTGATCTGCTACTTGGTTCTCTGTCCCTTTTCTGTCTCTTATTTCTATATCAAACTCTTGCAGAAGTAACACCCATCTTATGAGTCTGGGTTTTGAATCCTGCTTTGTGAGTAGATATTTAAGAGCGGCATGGTCAGTGTACACAATCACTTTTGATCCTACTAAATAGGATCTAAACTTGTCAATGGCGTAAACCACTACAAGTAGCTCTTTTTCTGTGATTGTGTAATTCTTCTGTGCGTCATTTAAAACACGACTGGCATAGTAAATGACGTGCAGAAGCTTGTCATGTCTCTGTCCCAATACTGCACCAATGGCATGGTCACTGGCATCACACATTAGTTCAAATGGCAATGTCCAGTTTGGTGCAGAGATGATTGGTACTGAGACCAATTTAGCTTTCAGGGTCTCAAACGCTCGCAGACACTCCTTATCAAAGATAAATGGCGTGTCAGCAGCTAGCAGATTACTTAGTGGTTTGGCGATTTTTGAAAAATCCTTTATAAACCTCCTATAGAATCCTGCATGCCCCAGAAAGCTTCTGATTGCCTTAACATTGGCTGGTGGTGGTAGTTTTTCAATTACCTCTACCTTAGCTTGATCCACCTCTATTCCCTTGTTCGAAATTTTGTGCCCAAGGACAATTCCTTCGGTGACCATAAAGTGACATTTTTCCCAGTTTAAAACCAGGTTAGTCTCTTGGCATCTCTTTAGAACAAGTGCTAGATGGTTAAGACAGGAGCTGAATGAGTCTCCAAATACTGAAAAGTCATCCATGAAGACTTCCAGAAATTTTTCCACCATATCAGAGAAAATTGAGAGCATGCACCTCTGAAAGGTTGCAAGTGCATTGCACAGGCCAAATGGCATCTTTCTGTATGCAAATACTCCAGATGGACATGTGAATGCCGTTTTCTCTTGATCCTGGAGATCTACTGCAATTTGATTATAACCTGAATATCCATCCAGGAAGCAGTAGTATTCATGACCTGCTAGTCTTTCTAGCATCTGGTCTATAAATGGTAAAGGAAAATGATCCTTTCTGGTGGCTGTATTGAGCCTTCTATAATCAATACACATACGCCACCCTGTAACTGTTCTTGTAGGAACCAGTTCATTTTTTTCATTATGAACCACTGTCATGCCTCCCTTCTTAGGGACGACTTGGACAGGGCTTACCCAGGGGCTGTCAGAAATAGGATAAATAATCCCAGCCTCTAGTAATTTAGTGACCTCCTTCTGCACCACTTCCTTCATGGCTGGATTCAGCCGCCTTTGTGGTTGGACCACTAGCTTGGCGTCACCCTCCAGTAGGATCTTGTGCATGCATCTGGCTGGGCTAATGCCCTTAAGATCACTGATGGACCACCCAAGAGCTGTCTTGTGTGTCCTTAGCACTTGAATTAGTGCTTCCTCTTCCTGTGGCTCTAAGGTAGAGCTTATGATTACAGGAAAGGTATCAGCTTCTCCCAGAAATACATATTTCAGGGATGGTGGTAATGGTTTGAGCTCGGGTTTGGGAGGTTTCTCCTCTTCTTGAGGGATTTTCAGAGGTTCTATTATTCTCTCTGATTCCTCCAGATCAGGCTGAACATCTTTAAAGATGTCCTCTAGCTCTGATTCGAGACTCTCAGTCATATTGACCTCTCTTACCAGAGAGTCAATAATATCAACACTCATGCAGTCATTTGGGGTGTCTGGATGTTGCATGGCTTTGACAACATTCAACTTGAACTCCTCCTCGTTGACTCTCAGGGTTACTTCCCCTTTTTGGACGTCAATGAGGGTTCGGCTAGCCGCTAGGAAAGGTCTTCCTAGAATGAGAGTTGCACTCTTGTGCTCCTCCATTTCCAGCACCACAAAGTCAGTAGGAAAGGCAAATGGCCCAACCTTGACAATCATGTCTTCAATCACGCCTGATGGGTATTTAATGGAGCCATCAGCAAGTTGAAGACATATCTGGGTTGGTTTGACTTCTTCAGTCAAACCAAGCTTTGTGATAATAGATGCAGGTATTAGGTTGATACTTGCCCCAAGATCACATAGAGCTTGCTTGGTACAATTACCCTCTAATGTGCATGGTATCATAAAGCTCCCGGGATCTTTAAGCTTCTCAAGTAAGCTTTTCAGAATGACTGTACTGCATTCTTCAGTGAGGTAAACTTTTTCAGTTTCCCTCCAATCCTTCTTATGACTTAAGATCTCTTTCATGAACTTAGCATAAGAGGGTATTTGCTCAAGTGCTTCTGCAAACGGAATCTTTATTTCAAGAGTCCTGAGATAGTCTGCAAAGCGGGCAAATTGCTTATCCTGTTCCGCTTGGCGGAGTTTTTGAGGATAAGGCATTCTGGCTTTGTATTCCTCAACCTTAGTTGCTGCAGGTTTATTACCTGTAGAAGTGAGTTGGGAAGCCTTTTTAGAAGGGTTGTTATCAGCACTTGTATGTGTCTGATCCCCCAATGGCAATTGAATGCCAGGGGTGGAAGCTGGAGTGGCGTTAGACGCCAGCTCCTTGCCTTTTTCTGGCGTCTGAACGCCAGAACTGTGCTCCCTTTGGGCGTTCAACGCCAAGTCCTTGCTTGTTTCTGGCGTTGAACGCCAGGAATGAGCATGGTTTGGGCGTTCAGCGCCAGCATTATTCCTCTCTGGGCTCTGATTGTCCTCAGAGGGATTTTAAGTAGCCATTTGTTCATTTCTTGGCTTCCTGCTGCTTTGAAGTGAGGTATTTAATGTTTTTCCACTTCTTAATTGAACTACTTGGCATTCTTCTGTTATTTGTTTTGACAGTTGCTTTTCTGTTTGCTTCAACTGTACTTCCATATTCATATTAGCCATTCTTGTTTCTTGTAATATCTCCTTGAATTCGGCTAGCTGTTGTGTTAGGAATTCTAATTGCTGATTGAATTCATTAGCCTGATCTACAGGACTGAGTTCAGCAGTTACTGTTTTAGCTTCTTCTTTCATGGAAGATTCACTACTTAGGTACAAATGCTGATTTCTGGCAACTGTATCAATAAGCTCTTGAGCTTCTTCAATTGTTTTTCTCATATGTATAGATCCACCAGCTGAGTGATCTAGAGAAATCTGAGCTTTTTCTGTAAGCCTATAGTAGAAGATGTCTAATTGCACCCACTCTGAAAATATTTCAGAGGGGCATTTTCTCAGCATCTCTCTGTATCTCTCCCAAGCATCATAAAGAGATTCATTATCTCCTTTTTTGAAGCATTGGATGCTCAACCTTAGCTGTGTCCTCCGTTTTGGAGGAAAATAGTGATTCAGGAATTTTTCTGACAGCTGTTTCCATGTCCTTATGCTGTCCTTAGGTTGGTTATTTAACCACCTCTTAGCTTGATCTTTTACAGCAAATGGAAACAGTAATAATCTGTAGACATCCTGATCTACTTTCTTATCATGTACTGTGTCAGCAATTTGTAAAAATTGTGCCAGAAACTCTGTAGGTTCTTCATGTGGAAAACCGAAATACTGGCAGCTTTGCTGCACCATGATAATGAGCTAAGGATTCAACTCAAAGCTACTAACTCCAATGGAGGGTATACAGATACTACTCCCATATGAAGCAGTAGTGGGGTTAGCATATGACCCCAGAGTCCTCCTGGACTGTTCATTTCCACTTAGTTCCATGATGGAGCAAGGGAGATGGTATGGATGTTGATATTGTCTATTTTATTATAAGAATAATTTTTGAAATAATAAAATAAAACAAAAACCGAAATAAAAATAAAATAAGTAAAGAAAGAAAATTAAAAATTAAAATTTATAAAAATTTGAAAAAGTTTATGAAGATTTTCGAAAAATTTGAGGAAAAAGAGAAAGTGGTTAGGATATTTTTGAAAAAGATAATAAAATATATATTAAAAATATCTTTTTTTTAAAAAAAAACTTAAAAAGATAAGAATTGAAAAATTTTGAAATTGAAATCTGAATTTTTATATAAAAATTTCGAAAATATAGTTTAAAATTAGTTAGAAAAGATATTTTTTTGAATTTTGAATTTTATGATGAAAGAGAAAAACACATAAAAGACACAAGGCTTAAAATTTTTAGATCTAATGCTCCTTATTTTCGAAAATTTTGGAGGGAAAACACCAAGGAGCACCAAACTTAAAAATTTTAAGATCAAAACACAAGAAAGACTCAAGAACACCTTGAAGATTCACAAGAACACCAAGAACAAAAGAAAGAACACCAACTTAAAATTTTTAGAAGACTTTAATAAAATTTTCGAAAATTATGAAAAGATTAACAAGAAAACACCAAACCTAAAGTTTGGCACAAGATTAAATCAAGAAAAATTATTTTTGAAAAAAAAGATTTTAAAAAGAAGATGCCCAATTGCCAAGAACATAGACCAACGCTCTAGCCAATTGGGAGTAAATGTAACACTTGTTCTAAATAGGTATATTCCTTTTGGAAGATTAATGCTTTAAAAAGAACACAAGTGAAAAAAGAAAAGACACAGAACAAGAAAAATTAAAGATCAAACAAGAAAAATAAACAGGAACAACTTGAATATCAAGGAAGAACAAAGAACACTAATACGAAAATTTTAAAGAAAAATATAAAATATGCAATTGACACCAAACATAGAACAAAACACTAGACTCACGAAAAATTAAAAATTAATAAAGAAAAATAATATTTTTGAAAAGAAAATAAAAGACTCTGACCCAATTGCCAAAATCTTCCTAATCTAAGAAATAAAATAAACCTTTAGTTGTTCAAACTTGAACAATCCCCGGCAACGGCGCCAAAAACTTGGTGCATGAAATGCAATCCCACTCTTTGACAATTTGCACAACTAACCAGCAAGTGCACTGGGTCGTCCAAGTAATACCTTACGTGAGTAAGGGTCGATCCCACGGAGATTATTGGTTTCAAGCAAGCTATGTTTATTTTATTATTCTTAGTCAGGATATCAATTAAAATTATCAGTTGGAATTATTAGAAAAATAAAAGAGCGTGAAATAAATAATTGTTACTTTAATAATGGAGAATATGTTGGAGTTTTGGAGATGCTTTGTCTTCTGAATTTCTGTAATGTAATATTCCATCCATGGAAAAGTGCAAAGTTCCCTTCATGGCAAGCTGTATGTAGGGTGTCACCATTGTCAGTGGCTACCTCCCATCCTCTCAGTGAAAACGGTCCAAATGCTCTGTCACAGCACGGCTAATCAGCTGTTGGTTCTCAATCATGTTGGAATAGAATCCATTGATCCTTTTGCGTTTGTCATCACGCCCAGCAATCGCGAGTTTGAAGCTCGTCATAGCCATTCAATCCTTGAATCCTACTCGGAATACCACAGACACGGTTTAGACTTTTCGGATCCTCAAGAGTGGCCGCCATCAATTCTAGCTTATACCACGAAGATTCTGATTAAGGAATCTAAGAGAAGCTCATTCAATCAGATGTAGAACGGAGGTGGTTGTCAGGCACACGTTCATGGATTGAGGAAGGTGATGAGTGTCACGGATCATCACCTTCTTCATAATTAAGCGCGAATGAACATCTTAGATAGGAACACACACGTTTGAATGGAGAAATAAAAACAATTTCATTAATTCATCGAGACGCTGCAGTGCTCCTCACCCCCAACAATGGAGTTTAGAGACTCACGCTACCAAGGAATATAAAATCCAGTTCTATAGACGTCATGAGATACAGAATAATTCTCTAAAAGTTGTTTAAATACTCAACTAGTAGCATAGGTTTACAGAAAATAAGTAAACTAAGATAATTGGTGCAGAAATCCACTTTTGGGGCCCACTTGGTGTGTATTGGGGCTGAGACTTAAGCTTCTCATGCCTGGGCTGTTTCTGGAGTTGAACGCCAGGTTGTAACGTATTTTGGGCGTTGAACTCCAACTTGTAGCCTGTTTCTGGCGCTGGACGCCAAACTGCAACATGAAACTGGCGTTGAACGCCAGTTTACATCGTCTATCTTTGCGCAAAGTATGGACTATTATATATTGCTGGAAAGCTCTGGATGTCTACTTTCCAACCCAATTGAGAGCGCCTCAATTGGACTTCTGTAGCTCCAAAAAATCCATTCCGAGTACAGGGAGGTCAGGATCCAATAGCATCAGCAGTCCTTTTTCAGCCTAAATCAGATTTTTGCTCAGCTCCCTCAATTTCAGTCAGAAAATACCTAAAATCACAGAAAAATACACAAACTCATAGTAAAGTCCAGAAATATGATTTTTGCTTAAAAACGAATAAAATTCTATTAAAAACTAATAAAAACATGCTAAAATCTATATGAAATTACCCCCAAAAAGCGTATAAAATATCCGCTCATCAGGCATCATCCCAAAACATGACGATCCCATGGTCATCACTGTCATATTGGCCAACGCTAATCTCCACCGCACACTGGTGGACCAAGGAAGCTCGGTGGATATCTTGTTTAAATCCGCCTTCGACAAACTCGGCCTACAGGAAAAAGAGCTCAGAGCATATCCAAACAGCTTGTTTGGATTAGGAGACACTCCAATCTAACCGCTTGGATACATCTCACTACACACAACCTTCAAAAATGGAACCCAATCAAGGACACTCAACATAGACTACATTGTAGTCGACGTAAGCTCAGAGTACAACTCCCTGATAGGTCAGGCAACATTGAATCAACTCGCCACAGTAGTTTCGACTCTACATTTATGCATGAAGTTCCCAATTCCAAAAGGGATTGCTACAATAAAAGGATACCAGAAAATAGCGTGACGCGGTTGCAACGAGAGCTTGAACCTTAGAGGCAAGGGAGAAGAAATCAACACTATCGAACTCGGGAGAATTCGAGGTCGGGAAGAACTTCGCCACAACATGAGGGCGAGATCAAAAAAGTCCAGATCGGAGATACTCCAGACAAAATGACAAACATTGGGGCAATTTTGAAAAAGGACACAAAAGGCCCTTTGATACAGTTCCTAAGGGATAATGCCGACCTCTTCGCATGGAAGGCCGCAGACATACCGGGCATAGACCCCAAGCTAATGTGCCACAAACTAGCAGTATACCCAGGATCTCGGCCAGTACAATAGAAGCGTAGGAAACTCGGACCAGAAATATCCCAAGCTGTGGAAGAACAGGTCTGAGCTCTACTGGAGGCAGGATTCATAAGAAGGTCAAGTACCCACTATGGCTAGCCAATGTTGTTTTGGTGAAAAAGTCAAATGGGAAGTGGCGGATATGCACCGACTACACCGATCTCAATAATGCCTGCTCGAAAGATTCCTATCCACTCCCAAGCATAGACACTCTAGTGGATGCCTCCTCCGAATACAAGTACCTCTCATTCATGGATGCTTATTCGGGATATAATCAAATCCCGATGTATCCACTTGATAAAGAAAAGACCTCATTCTTAATCCCAAAAGCAAATTACTGTTATGTCATCATGCCATTCGGACTCAAAAACACAGGAGCTACATACCAAAGATTAATGAACAAGGTCTTCGCAGACTATATCGGAAAACTCATCGAGGTATATGTGGACGACATGTTACTGAAAACACAAAGTGAGGAATCATTACTGCTCGACCTCACCAAAGTGTTCGACACCATAAGAGAGCATGGCATGCGACTTAATCCCGCAAAGTGCACCTTTGCAGTAGAAGCTGGCAAATTCCTGGGTTTTATGTTAACACAACGAGGAATTGAGGCAAATCCGGATAAATGACGGGCCATACTTGACATGAAGAGTCCGACCTGTATCAAAGAGGTACAACAACTCAACGGGAGACTAGCAGCCCTGTCCAGATTTTTAGCCGGATCGACCATAAGATCTCTCCCCTTCTACGCCACTTTAAAGAAGGAAAAGAGGTTTTAATGGACAACGGAGTGCAAGCAGGCTTTCCAGGATTTCAAAAGGTTCCTGGGACAACCACCTATTCTAACTCGACCACGGGAAGGAGAACCACTTGTATTGTACCTCGCAGTAGGAAATCGGGCAATAGCCTCAGCACTAGTTAGAGAGGACGAAAGTGGACAACAACCCATCTACTTTATCAGCAAAGCCCTACAAGGGTCTGAATTGAACTACCAAAAAATAGAAAAGTTTGCCTATGCTTGAAGAGAGAACTTTTGCGTGGTCTAGAATTCAAAATAAATTTCCGTTGCAAGTATAGCTTCTAAACCAACAAAAGTCCTTTCTTACAAACGTTTTGGTTGTCACAAGTAACAAACCCCTTAAAATTGATAACCGAAGTATTTAAACCTCGGGTCGTCTTCTCAAGGAATTGCAGGGAGGTGTTCTTATTATTGGTTATGCAAAGGTATATTTTGGGGTTTTCAAAAGGGTTGAACAAGTAATTTAAAATAACAAGTCGTCAAAATAATAGCTAATAAAGCTCTTGGCAAGGTATGAGAACTAGAATTCCTATCCTAGTTATCCTTATCAATTGTGATGAGAATTTGATTTTTCTCCCACTAAGTCAACCTCTAACTATGAAGGTAAGTCAAGTGGATGAATTGATTTTGATTCCTCAGGTCGTAGTCTTTCCTTGGGAAAGGCTAGAGTTATTGGAAATCGAATTAATTCTTGAAGAATCCCAATTTTCAGTCAACAATGAGTTTGACAACTCAAGAGTTACCAATTACCTAACCAAAGCCAATAGTAAATAATCTAAATTAAAAATAGCGAAAAATAATCATGAGTCTGAAATACCTCAAATTATATTTAAATAAAGATGTCAATTTTAACATGGACAAATTCATAAATCAAATTGGAAAGACAAATAAAAAGAACATTGAACCTGTGGTTTGAAGAAGACGAAAATATTCCTAAGTTCTAAAAATCCTAATCCTAAATTCTAAGAGAGAGGAGAGAACCTCTCTCTCTAAAAACTACATCTAAATTGTGAAAAGTGAATTATGAGTCATCTCTCTTCATTCCTCTACTTTGCAGCCTTTAGTCTGTATTTTATGGGCTTGAAACTGGGTCGGAAATAGCCCAGGATTCGCTGGAAACGAATTCTGCCACGCTGATTTTGGCAGATGCGATGCATCCGCGTGGAGCACGCGTTCGCGTCACCTAACTGTATGGCCACTATAGTGAATTATATATCAAATCGAAGCCCCGGATGTTGGCTTTTCAACGCAAGTAGAACCGCATCATTTGAACCTCTGTAGCTCAAGTTATGGTCGTTTTAGTGTGAGAGGGTCAGGCTGACAGCTTTGCAGTTCCTTCAACTTCTTGTATTCCTTCCACTTTTGCATGCTTCCTTTCCATCCTCTAAGCCATTCCTGCCCTGTAATCTCTGAAATCACTTAACGCACATATCAAGGAATTGAATGGTAATAAGAGAAGATTAAACATATCAAAATTAAGACCAAAGAAGCATGTTTTCAATCATAGCACAGAATCAGGAAGGAAAATATAAACTCATGCAAATCATATGAATAAGTGTATGAAAGATTGATAAAATCCACTCAATTGAGCACAATATAAACCATAAAATAGTGGTTTATCAATGCTCTCATACTAACCTCTCGACGACTCCGCCCATATTTTCAAGCTCATACCATCAAAGTTCGGACCAACCATCCCATAAAAGGCATTCTACAGAAGACAGACTTAGCTGAAAGAATTCTACAGTGGGCAGTCGAGCAATCTGAGTTTGATCTGCAATATGAAGCTCGGATGGCCATCAAGTCACAGTATTTGGCTGACTTCATCGCTGAGTACACTGACACCCCGGGAACTCCTACAAAATGGAATCTTTATGTAGATGGCTCTTCAAACAAAACCGGGAGTAGTGCAGGTGTGATAATAGAAAGTGATCAGAGAACCCAAATCGAACTCTCCCTAAAATTTGAGTTCCCTTCTTCAAACAACCAGGATGAATACGAGGCATTACTAGCTGGTTTGAGGCTGGCTAAGGAGGTGGGAGTTCAAAAGCTTATCATCTTCAGCAATTCATAAGTAGTCACCTCACAAATAGAAGAAAGCTACCAAGCTAAAGATCCCACCATGAAAAAGTACCTGGACAAAACCAGGGAACATCTCGAACAACTCGGGAAATATGAGGTCTGCCACATACCTCGGGAACAGAATACTCGGGCTGATGCACTCTCAAAGTTAGCCAGTACCAAACCAGGGGGCAATAATGGAAGCCTCATCCAGGAGATACTGTAGAACCCATCAATTTTGGAGGAAGTAAAGGTCCTAGCCATATTAGGTCAGGATTAAGGATGGATGACTCCCATAATCAGCTACCTCAAATCAGAGATACTCCCTACAGATAAGAAGGAGGCAAAGAGGTTAAAGCGAGAGGCACAGTACTACACCATCATAAATAACATCCTATACAAGAGAGGGATTTCAACACCCCTATTAAAATGTGCCGACCTCTAACACAAAAGAGGTCTTGGAAGAGATACACAGTGGCATATGTGGCAACCATCTCGGAGCACGAGCTCTCGCCAAAAAAGTCCTCCGAGCCGGATTCTTTTTGCCGACTTTGCAAAAAGAAGCCACCGATTTCGTTAAGACATGCCCACCATGTTAGAAACATGCCAACTTCCACATTGTCCCACTAGAGGAACTCATCAGCGTAACATCACCTTGGCCATTTGCAAAATGGGGACTCGACCTCCTCGGGCCCTTCCTCCAAAGATCGGGACAGGTCAAGTTCCTCATTGTAGGGGTAAATTATTTCACAAAGTGGATTAAGGCAGAGCCCTAGCTAATGCCATTGCTCAAATAAGTCGAAAATACTTTTATAGAAACATTGTCACAAGGTTTGGGGTTCCTTACTCCATCACCACAAACAATGGCACTCAATTTATAGACGTGGGTTTTAGAAAGTTGGTAGCCGACTTGAAAATAAAGCACCAATTCACATCCGTAGAATACCCCCTGGCTAATGGACAAGCAGAAGCCACCAACAAAGTCATACTAGCCGGGTTAAAACAGAGACTACAGGACGCAAAGGGAGCCTAGGCAGAAGAGCTCCCACAAGTCCTATAGGCATATCGGACAACTCCACACTCCACCACAAGGGAATCACCTTTTCGATTGGCTTATGGAATGGAGGCAATGATTCCGGTAGAAGTCGAAGAAGGATCCCTCAGAACGATCCTCTACAGTGAAAAGGCCAACTCCCAACTTCAAAGAAAAGAGCTCGACCTACTTCCAGAAATCCGAGAAAGAGCTCGGATCAGGGAAGAGGCATTAAAGCGCTGAATGGCCTCAAGATACAATTAAAAGATAGTACAGCGAAGTTTTTCCAACAACGATTTCATCCTAATCCGAAATGATATCGGAACAAGTCGACCTAGAGAGGGGAAGCTAGCGGCTAACTGGAAAGGACCCTACCGAGTCACAGAGGTACTGGAAAAAGGCTACTACAGGGTGTCCGAACTCGAGGGGTGAGCGCTACCATGGTCATGGCACGCCTGCAACCTAAGAAGGTATTAGTTAGGAGGTAATAAAAGATCTTAGGTCAAGGTGCACTCTTTTTCCGGAAAAGTTTTTTTAACGAGGCACCGAGTCAAGATCTACAAAATTACCTGATTTAGAAGGGTAAGCACCCACATGTATATATTTTTTCCTATATGCCTATTTTCTATTTTGAATAAAATTTTCCAGATTTTCTACAAAAGTATCTTTACCAAGACGCATTAATCTGAACGCACAAAAATCATCGCCCGATCACGACAAAGCTACAGGTCGGCAAGGTGAAAACTAAATTCACCGCCCGATCATAACAAAGTCGGCAAGGTGAAAACCAAATTCACCGCCCAATCAAGATAAAGCTACAGGTTGACAAGGTGAAGACCAAATTCACCGTCCGATCACGACAAAATCGGCAAGATGAAAAAGCGACAAAAACATATTAATGCAAGAAGTTATAAAAAGTAATCCATAGAAAGAGGCCTGACGAGGTCTGAGAAAAAATGGATTGCTAAAAATAACTTGGGATGGACCGACATGAAGAAGTCGGACCAATCGACCAAAGCGACAAAAAGTTATAAAAAGTAATCCATAGAAAGAGGCCTGACGAAGTCTGAAAAAAATGGATTGCTGAAAATAACTTAGGATGGACCGATATGAAGAAGTCAGACCAGACTTATCAAAGCGACAAAAGTTATAAAAAGTAATCCATAGAAAGAGGCCTGGCCAGCCCTGATTAAAAGTGGATTATTAGAAATAACTTAGAATGGACCAACATAAAGAAGTTGGCCCAAGCCGATTAAAGCTACAAAGTTATAAAACGTAATCCATAAAAAGAGACCCGGCGAGGTCCAACTAAAAATGGATTACTAAAAATAACTCGAGAAGGACCGACATGAAGAAGTCGGACCAATAAGATTAAAGCGATAGAGTTATAAAAAGTAATTCCATAAAAAGAGACCCAGCGAAGTCCAATTAAAAATGGATTACTAGAAATAACCCGAGAAGGTTTGACAAGAGAAGTCGAACAACAGAAGGCGTGCGCTAGAAGGGACACAGCTCAACCCAAAAAGCCACAACCTCATCAAAATTGGTTTACAAGTGTTCTATGAGAATACTAAAAAGAATAGTCGAACAAAGCTAGCTTCAAAGGTCACTTCGACTAAAGCAGGAAATAAACAAATACAAAGGCAATAAAAAAAGAGGTCGGATAGCAAAATCTCTAACACTCTAAAGATTCCAGAAAGTACCAAAAGTTGCGAACAAACATATCAAGAGGAACAAAGCTACTATAA
This sequence comes from Arachis stenosperma, assembly GCF_014773155.1. Lineage (NCBI taxonomy): Eukaryota > Viridiplantae > Streptophyta > Magnoliopsida > Fabales > Fabaceae > Arachis > Arachis stenosperma. Next base: position 46,113,328 of record NC_080385.1, read on the forward strand.
TGAAGACTTAGAAGGCCACTCGAAAGTCGACCTCAATAGTTCAAAAGCATTCATTTTTCCTAAATAAAGTTGCTAAGAAAAGCAACTAAAAAGTCAAAAGTCAAACCATTCCAAATTACAAAAAATAGAATTCAAAGACCCACAAGCCGGGCCATAAAACAAATCAATAACTACAAAGGATTCTAAGACTCCCTAGTGGCGGAATCTCGAGGTGAAGGAGGACGAGTTGAAAGCGGGACAGCATCAGTGGTTCCATCCGGCCGGTTCAGGATCGAACATCAAGGTCCGACTCGGGATGGCCGACCTCAGCTGTAGGAATCGGAGAAGTCAGGGCAATAGAAGCTTTGGCTGATGGCGCAGGAGGAGGATCTACATCTTCATCGTCTTCATCTCGGGCAGGGAGGATCTTACCATTCTCCACAATATTGTCCAAATTGAAGAAAGTCAGGTCAAGCTCGAGAGCAAGAACTCGAACCTGAGCCTTTAAATTCTCATAGGCAGCAGTCACACTGTCCACGAGATGGCCCTGGAGCTCAGTATAATCAGCTTGAGCATACTCCAACCTCTCCCTGGTCTCCAGCAACTCGCCATAAGTCCAGACATAGCTCTCCTTATGCTTTTGCGCCATCTCCTCAGCCAAAGTTACAGAAGCCACTGCAGCAGTAGCCCGAGTCTTCTCATTTTCCAAATCTTTCTCCAGCTTTGCCACATTTGCATCAAGTTCATCCTTCAAACCTTTGATCTTATCATACTCCGACTTGGCCTCCTCCATAAAGGCCTTCGTCACATGAACCGAAACACCCTGAGCGGTCCGGATAAGGCTGCTCCCATGTGCGCCATCTTAATGCTACTTCGGGTAATAAAGTCCAGGTGGCGAAGAATGGATACATCATCCGTAGAAAGTTGGCCATAAGGAGCAATTTGATTGTTAACAAACCCTACAGCATCAAAGTCAGGGCATCCAAATCAAAGGGTTCAACAATTCTCTGCCTTTTTAGTGGAGGGCCGATAGTAGGAGAAGAGGTAATACCAGAAGTTGATCGGGGAGAATCAACCAAATAGACCTAAAGAGTTGGGATAATCTTCCTCGGCCCAGGGCCGCCGGAGGTCAGTTTCTTAGGGGGAACCTGAGAAGAACCTTCTCCCACAGCCTGGGCCGAGATATTCTGAGCCGCGGTCGCTTTTCTCGCCTTCTTAAAGGCCTTCATGAAATCATTAGTCTTTACCATCTCTGAAAATACAGCAAAAACCAGAATTGCAAAATGAGAAAGGGATGGATTGACAAAACAAAATAATAAAACAAAACAAAAAAAGCCAGCAAAGAAATTGGCGAACTACCCAATTCAGCCCGGAGAAGTGAGGGGTCCCCTAAAAACTTCTTTGTGTCGAAATGAGGAGGATCCCCCCAATTCTCCTCCAATACACGCACAAAGGCCTGCTCGGCCTCATCCAACATATCCCACGAATATCTAGACACTACCACATTCTTTTGCCAACTTAAGGGGAAGGCCGGCTCATTGTTCTGCTCCAAGAAGAAAGGCCGAGCTCCTTCAACAGCTTGGACCTTGAAAAAATAGTTCTTGAAATTTCTAAAACACTCATCATACATAGAAAAAACTTTCTTTCCCTGAGAGGCTCGGAAAGAAATCCAGGAGGCCTTCTTCTTAGCTATCCAGGCTTTGTCAAGACAAAAAGATAAAGAAAGATAGTTTGAGAAGGTCGGACATCTAATTCCTGACACAACAACTGAAAGATCTTTATGAAACCCCACGAGTTCGGATGGAGTTGGGATGGAGCTACGTTACAGGACCACAACAACTCGGTCTCAAAGGAAGTAAAAAGAATGGTAATGTTCATTTGGCTAGAAAAGTAGTCATAAGCGTAAAAGAATGGACGTTCCCCCTGAGTCAGAGAAGGAAAACAAACCCTCTCGTCAGGGTCAGGCACTACCAACTCGTAATTCTTCTCCTGAGCTCTACTACTACAAATCCTGTGATATTTCCTAAGCTGCACACAGAACTCAGAATCAACCATAGAAACACACATCAAGACGAGGGAGTCCAACCAGTCAGACATGCCCTTGAGGACTTCGGTGGATGTCTCGATAATATTTTTGCGAGAAGACATGGGTCAACTAGTCCTACAGTAAGAAAAAAGGAAAATAGGTTACTAATCAAAATAACTCGGGCAAATGAGGAAACAGCTCGGACAAAAATGAAAGATAAACTCAGATAATAACATGCGAAAGTCAAGCACAGCAGTAAAAAGGGAAAACCCCGGGACCTACAACAAAGACCAGGGGCACCCTTTGGAGGCAATAACAAAGTAAGAGCCCAGGAAAAGAGGGAAAACCACAATCTATGCCACAACATATCCCGAACAAGAAAACAATCCTCCTTCGATAGCGATACTCCGAAAAGAAAGTCACAATTTGCAAAAAAGTCATAAAAAAGTCAGCCATATTTTTACAGTTTATCAACAAAGGAACTTTGTCGCATCTAGAGGAAATCATCCATGCCTCACACAAACAGCAAGAAAACCATCATCATCAACAAAGAAAACATCAAAGCTACAACCTTTCCCACTAGCAGTTTATCATCAAATGTACAGAAGGTTTCCAAAGGACTTTAAAAGTCCCAATTTATCAACAAAATCCGCAAAGACCAAAGCATCGATCAGAGGATACAATCAGAGACAGTAACAATACTCAAATCCCTAAAAAAGCATCAACTACCAGGAAAACGCAAAAAGGTCCATACCGACGATGATCAGAAGCACAAAGATTCAACCTTTTCCAAAGGAGAATCAAGTTTCCCAAAAAACAAGCTCAAGTAAAAATCGAAATTTGGAAAAACTATGCAACATTGAAAGGACATGCATCAAGGTGTAAAGAACGAAGGAAAGTGAACCAACCTGTAAAGCAAGAAAGGCGACAAAGTTCAAAAGCAACAACGAGCCTATATCGAAAATCGCCTTCGGACGGAAGTCAAAAGCTTGGGAGCAAGAGAAAGTGTAGCACCACGAACGAACCAAAAAATGAAAAATGAAGCAAAGCCTTTAGGAATTCAAAACGAAAAATAGATGAGGGAAACGGCAAGAAAAGAGTTAAATGAGCTTTAAAACCCTCGCACGTTTCCAAGAAGAAATGCTAATACCAAAACGTGTGTGGCAGTTAAAAGAGAGCGAGACGAAACCTTCCGCATTCAAAGCCACTAAAAAGAAGTTCAACAAAAAACCAACAAAGAATGCTCGAGCTCGTCTTCTCCAAAAGAGTTCAAAAGTCGGCCAAAAGACACGACCTCAGAAGAAAGACCAAGCTCATGTGATAAACCGCTATTTTACGGTTTATCTTGTACTCAATTGAGTGGATTTTATCAATCTTTCATACACTTGTTCATACAAAATGCATGGCATTACATTTTCCTTCTTGATTTTGTGCTAGGATTGAAAACATGCTTCTTTGGCCTTATATTTGCTAATATTAATCCTCTCTTATTACCATTAGATGCCGTGATATGTTTGTTAAGTGATTACAGGAATTACAGGGCAGGAATGGCTTAGAGGATGGAAAGGAAGCATGAAAAAGTGGAAGTAATACAAGAAATTGAAGGAATTGCTGAGCTGTCCAACCTGACCCTCTCGCACTAAAACGGTCATAACTTGAGCTACGAAGGTCCAAATGAGACGGTTCTAGTTGCGTTAGAAAGCTAACATCTGGGGATTTAAAATGATATATAATTTTTCATAGTGGTCATAAATCTAGGCGACGCGCACGTGTGATTCACGCACACGCATCACAGTGACAAAAAACCAGCGTGGCAGATTTCGCCCCCAGCGATTTCTGGGCTGTTTCTGGCCCAGTTTGCGGCCCAGAAAACACAGATTAGAGGCTATAAAGTGAAAAAAATCTATTCATTCATGAGAGAACTTGGATATTTACATAATTTTAGGTTTTATATGTAGTTTCTAGAGGGGGAGGCTCTCTCCTCTTTCTTAGATTTTAGGATTAGGATTTCTCTTAGTTTTAGGATTGTTTCTTCATTCCAGGTTCAATATTCATTTACTTTAATTTCTCTTCTACCTTTATTTGTTCTATTACCTTAGTTTGTTTATTTTTCCAATTTATTTTATGGATTCCTATGTTTAATTTGATTTTCTATTTAATATAATTTGAGGTATTTTAAATTTATGATTGCTTTCTTTTTTATTTATTATATAAATTATTTGGATTTTTCCTCTTTTGGCTTTGGTTGAGTAATTGGTGACACTTGAGTTGTCAAACTCAGCTGTTGATTGAAAATTAGAATTTGCTGATTGATTTGGATCCCTCTAAAGCTAGTCTTTCCATAGGAGTTGACTAAGACTTGAGGAATCAAGTTGATTGGTCCACTTGACTTTCCTTTATTTAGTAAGGGTTAACTAAGTGGAAGCAATAAATAATTCTCATCACACCTGATAAGGATAACTGGGATGGAATTTTCAGTTCTCATACCTTGCCAAGAGTTTTTATAGTTAGTTTGTTTCCATTGCCATTTACCATTGTTGCTTTCTATCTTATACAAAAACCCCAAAATATACCTTTCCATAACCAATAAAAAATACACCTCCCTGCAATCCCTTGAGAGACGACCCGAGGTTTAAATACTTCGGTTATAAATTTTATTGGGTTTTGTTACTTGTGACAACCAAAATTTTGTACGAAAGGATTTTTATTGGTTTAGAAACTATACCTAGAACGCGATTATATTTGTGAATTTTTTTTACTAGCAGAAAGTCCTCTCGTCATCAAGCAGGGGCACTGTTCGTGCCCTGGGTCGAGTTGTATGACCCGGGTTGATAGAAGACAAGTCGACCGACCTCTTCAGGTCAGGATCACCCGACCTCTTTCCAAAGAGTTCGGCCAAATCGCTACAAAGGCCTAAGTAGGCCCAAACAAAGGAACACGGCTGATAGACCGCTATTTTGTGATTCATATTGTATTTAATTGTGTGGTTTTATCAAGTCTTTGCACACTTATTCATATGATTTGCATGTATTTATAATTCCTTCCTAAAAATATTCTATGATTGAAAACTTGCTTCCTAAAGACCTTTTAGTTGTATATTTTTATCTTCCTTCGTACCATTCGATGTCATGTTCTGTGTGTTAAGTGTCTCAAGCTTCATAGGGCAGGAATGGCATAAAAAATGAAGAGGAAGCGTGCAAAAGTGGAAAGAACACAAGGAATGAGGAGATGACCAGTGAGAAGTCACGCGGTCGCATGCCTCACACGACCGCGCGAAATGAAAGAAATCACAGTGACGCGCTCGCATGCCTGACGCGACCGCGCGGATTGGAAGCTGCACGAACGACGCGCACGCGTGGTACGAAAAACGCTGAGTGACGCGAATGCGTGGACAACGCGGCCGTGTGACGTGCGCGATCTGCAGAATTACAAAAGTCGCTGGCACATATTCTGTGCCACATTTCAACCCAGTTTTCGGCCCAGAAATACATATTAGAGCCAGGGAACATGCATAGACAACAACAACAATTCATTCCGCATAATTTTAAGTTTTTAGATTTGATTTTACTTCTCTCCTAAGTTTTCTCTCTTTAACATTCATAAAATTAGGATTTTAAGATTTTTGGCTTTAGCTTTTGAGAATAGTCTACCTCCGGTACTGGTCATCATAGTTTGTTATTTACTTTTCATTTACTCTTCCATATTCTTATTTTTTCCAGAGTTGACATTGGATTATTTTCATAGTTTATTAATGCAAAACTATTTTTATTTTTAATTAATCTCTTTCATCATTATTTATTATGTCTCTTCTTATTTCCCCTATTGATCTTTTGAAGTTTACATTTATAATGATGGAGTAGTTCCCCAACTTGATTGGGAGTTGATTAAAAGGAGAACCTTGAGTTGGAATACTCAAGAGTTCAATTGTAATTGGTTCATTGTTGGTTGGCTTGTTAGTCACTAACTCTAATCCTTCCCAAGGGAGAGGATTAGGACTTGTGAATAGAAGTTGACTTTTAATTTGACTTTCCCTCATTCGTTGAGGGTTAACTAAATGAAAACAATGACTAATTATTAATTGATCTTGATAAAATTCCAACAAGGATAGAACTTCCAATTAATCTTCTCCCGGTCAAGATTTTATTTAAATTATTTAAATTCTCTAATTTATTTTTCTGTTCATCAAATTCAAAACCCCTTTTGAAAACCTCTGATTGATAAAATAGCACATCTTCCTGCAACTCGTTAGGAGCGACCTGGGACTCATACTCCCAGTATTTTATTTCTAAAATTTGTGACAACCCTTTTTTCAAAATTGACAAGTGAATTTTTGCCGGTTAAGAACTGTACTCACAACGCCATTTTCCTAATTAATTCTTAATCTGCCAATTTCCGTCCACGTCAATTTTTGGCGCCGTTGCCGGGGAGTTGCAATAGTGTGCTAATTTATTGATTGGAATTTATTTAATTGCATTTTGCTTTTTATTTTGTTACTATGAGCTGCATGTTTCTTTCATTAAATGACGCGTTCACTTCCTGATCCAAGCTTGCCAGTATTTGACCCTGAGATTGAAAGAACTATTTCACGTATAAGGCAAGCTCGGCATCGGTTAGTCCTCTCCGATGACGAATCTGAAATGTCATCTAAGGGAGAAACAAGCTCCCCCTCTACTGATCCAGTTGATTCACGTGCAGGTGACATGGCAGCACCTAGGAGAGTTACTATCCAGGAGGCTGGAGCCCCTGATTTTATACTACAACCATTCCAGGCATGCCACCCAGCAGTGGCTGTGGACTTTGAAATAAAGATTGCACTACTCAACTTAATGCCCAAGTTTCATGGTAAAGAGCTTATCAAGCACCTTAGGGATTTTCAGACAGCTTGTTCTACTGTTAAGCGTGATGGTACTGACGACACTTCTATTCTGCTGAAGGCTTTCCCATCTCTCTTGAGGGGAAGGCAAAAGAGTGGTACTACACTCAACCCGGAGCAACTGTTTCTAACTGGGATACACTTAGAAGAGAATTTTTGGAGAAATTCTTTCCAGCTGAGGTTACCGATAAACTAAGAAAAGACATTTCCATGATCATTAAGGACGAATCTGAGACTCTCTACGAATATTGTGAGCGCTTCAATAATCTTCTGAAAGCATGTCCCCACCATATGATTGACAATATAGTGTTGCTCGGCTACTTTACACAGGGCATGAAATCTCAAGATAAGACCACATTGGAAGGTTCTAGCAATGGGTCTATGAAAAAGTACAAGACTACGAAAGAAGCATGGCAATTGATTAGCGACTTAGCTGAATCTACTAGGAATCACAAGCAGAAACAAAGTCGGTCAAGAGCTGTTGCAGAGGTATCCTCTAGCAAAGAGACTGCTGCTATAACTCAGAGCTTATGTGAAATGACCAACTTACTGAAGCAAATGCAATTGAGTCAACAACAAGCTTAGCAAGTTCAGCCTTTTCCACCACAACACAGCCAACAGTTGGTTCCACAAAGAGTATGTGGGATCTGTGCCGATTACAGTCATTATACTGATGAGTGTCCGCAACTCCAACATGAAGACCACACTATGGCAGTCACTCATAACTTCTATGACCGCCCCAATCAAGGGTACAATCAGGTGGCAGCTACAACCATGGATGATAGGATAACCCCAACCAAGGTTGGAGGAATAATCATAACAGAGGAGGCAGAGATAACAATGGAAACTAGAGGTGGAATAAGAATAACAACTTCAGGCAGCAGAATCAGAATCAGGCCTACAGAGCACCTCATCTAAGGCAGCCTCAAGCATCTCAGCAAACCCCTCAGATCACTTACCCCTCTTCATCTCCCAATGATGAGTTACTACAATCTATTGATTGGAGATAGCAGGCCATGAAAAATAACCTTACTTCTACTCTAAATGGTCTGAACTCTACCTTGCAAGCCCTTGTCTCACAGATTGGATCACTGAATAACTTTAACAACCAGTCCTCATGCTCTGGTGGACTCCCCTCTCAACCATTACCCAACCCCAAGGGTGGCATCTATGCCATTACCCTGAGATCTGGAACCACACTGCAAGAGAGGAATATAGAGAAATCAAGCCCATCAGAACACGCCCCAGCTGTGGACACGGTTGAGGTAGAGGATGTTGAAGAAGAAGATGAAGCACAAGGCGTGGCTGAAGCAGAAGCAGCCCAATCAAGGAGTGCAGAACCCCAGCAAGCTGAAGCTATAAAAGACGCCACTCCTATTCCATTTCCATACCTTGTTAAGAAGCCCAGGAAGCATATGGAACTTGATCCCAAAATGGTAGAGATCTTCAAAAAGGTTGACGTAACTGTTCCCCTTTTTTATGTTATTCAGCAAGTGCCTAAATATGCAAAGTTTCTAAAAGAATTGTGCATACATAAAGATAAAATTAATGAATTAGAAACTATTCCTTTAGGTAGTTCTATATCTGCTTTAATGGGAAATATACCTGAAAAATGTAGTGACCCAGGTCCATGCATGGTTAACTGTACTATTGGAGGTGTGATATTTTCTGACTGTATGTGTGATTTAGGAGCATGCGTGAGTATTATGCCCTTGTCTATATATAATGCTTTAAGGCTCCCTCCCTTAAAAAGGTCGGCAGCTCATTTTGTGTTAGCAGATAAAAGCATTATCACAGTGGTTGGAATTGCTGAAGATGTATTAGTGAGCATTAAGGGGCTCACGTTTCCCATTAACTTTTATATCCTGGAGATGCCCCAAAATAACTCAAGGAGACCTTCGTCAATCCTGCTTGGTAGACCATTTTTGAAGACTTCAAAATTCAAGCTGGATGCCTTTTCGGGTACCTATTCCTTTGAGGTAGATGGCAGAACAGTAAGCTTCAATCTAGATGAAGCTATGAAGCATCCTCCAGAAGATCACTCCATATTCAAATGTGACATCATTGTTGAAATTATAGCTGCAACCCACCAGGAAGAAATGGAAGAGAGTCACCTGGAGCAAGATCCAAGTGTGGGGACACCCTTTGAACATACTGAAGATTCATCACCATTTTCACCAGCCCCAGAAAATCCAGAACCAAACCATGAGTGGAAAATGGAATTAAATCCCCTTCTTCCACACCTCAAATATGCGTACCTTGAGGACAAGCAGAAGTTTCCAGTTATCATTGCAAGGGAGCTCACTTCCCAACAAGAAGAATAATTGCTTAGTGTATTGAGGACGCATAAGAAAGCAATTGGATGGAGCTTGGCAGATATAGTAGGCATCAGCCCTCAAGTTTGTGAACATAGAATATTCTTAGAAGAAGGAGCAAAGTCTGTCCGTCAACCTCAGAGAAGATTGAACCCCACCATCTTAGAAGTTGTCAAGAAGGACGTAACCAAACTACTTGAAGCAGATATCATTTATCCCATTTCAGATAGCGAATGGGTCAGCCCAGTCCAAGTGGTACCCAAGAAGTCTGGAGTCACAACAATAAGGAATGAGCAAGGAGAACTTCTGATAACCAGAGTGCAGAACGCATGGAGAGTTTGCATTGACTACAGGCGTCTCAACTAAGCCACTCGCAAGGATCATTATCCCTTTCCATTCATTGATCAGATGCTTGATCGCCTATCAGGTAAATCTCACTACTATTTTTTAGATGGTTATACAGGTTATTTTTAAATCCATATAGCTCCTGAAGATCAAGAAAAGACTACTTTTACATGTCCTTTTGGGACTTATGCTTATAAAAGAATACCCTTTGGCTTGTGCAATGCACCAGCTACTTTCCAAAGGTGCATGATGAGTCTTTTCTCTGATCTCATTGAGACTTATATGGAAGTTTTTATGGATGACTTTAGCGTTTATAGTGATTCATTTACCCTTTGCTTGGATAGCTTATCTAAAGTATTGGACAGGTGTGATAGCTCAAACCTCGTTTTAAATTTTGAAAAGTGTCATTTTATGGTAAAACAAGGTATTGTTCTAGGACATGTTGTTTCTGATACTGGTATCTCTGTAGACCCAGCAAAGGTGGATGTTATTTCTAGTTTACCTTACCCCTCCTTTGTGAGGGAAGTCCGTTCATTCCTTGGCCATGCAGGTTTTTACAGGAGATTCATTAAGGACTTCAGTAAGGTAGCACTACCCTTATCCAGACTACTGTAGAAAGATATTAAGTTCGAGTTCAGTGAGGATTGCAAACAAGCGTTTGATAAGCTAAAGACCGCCTTGACTCAAACTCCGATTGTGAGGGGACCAGACTGGAGTCAACCATTTGAAATCATGTGTGATGCCTCCAATCATGTAGTAGGAGCATCACTAGCTCAACATGAAGGTAACGACCCTTTTGTAATTGCTTATGCATCTAAGACTTTAGATGCTGCTCAATCTAATTACACTACAAATGAAAAAGAGCTTCTAGCTATCATTTTTGCTCTGAATAAATTTCGAGCCTACTTACTTGGTACTAAGGTAGTAGTGTACTCAAACCATGCAGCTCTAAAATATTTATTAGCTAAAAGGGAGTCTAAACCAAGGCTAATACGTTGGATGCTACTGCTGCAAGAATTTGATCTGGAAATTAAAGATAGGAGTGGTAACCAAAATTTAGTGGCTGACCATTTAAGTCACCTTGAGCACATTAAAGATGACTCCATTCCTATCAATGATAATTTCCCATTTGATAGCTTACAGGCAGTATCTGATGTAGCCCCAAGGTATGCACCTGTAGCTAATTATCTAGTTAGCCATACTTTTCCTCCTAATTTTACTAAGCATCAGAGAGACAAGTTGAAAAGCGAGTCCAAATACTATGTATGGGATGACCCATATCTATGGAGGTGTGGTGTTGACCAGGTAATTAGACGGTGTGTACTTCAATCAGAATTTCAGTCCATTTTAGAGGCCTGCCACTCATCTGAGAGTGGAGGACATTTTGGCCCTCAACGAACTGCTAGAAAAGTTTTAGACTGTGGATTCTGGTGGGCTACTCTTTTTAAAGATGCTGCTAACCTTTGTAAATCTTGTCCTCCATGCCAAAGGGTTGGTAATATATCCCAGAGGGATGAAATGCCTCAACAAATTATGCTTTTCTGTGAAATTTTTGACGTTTGTGGCATTAACTTCATGGGTCCATTTCCAAATTCTAATGGCCACCTTTATATACTGTTAGCTGTAGATTATGTTTCTAAATGGGTGGAAGCAATTCCTACCCGTACTGATGATGCTAACACTATTGTTTCCTTTGTTAGAAACCATATTATTTTAGGGTGGCAAAGTCCGACTTTTAGAAGAGATGCTGCCGAATTTTTATAAAATTTAAAGTCTCTATTGAAGTAAATATCTAGAAAGATTTGGTTTTAAACATGGTACATTTAAAATACAACATATAAATTACTCAAAGTCATACAATATATAAAATACTCAAAGTCATACAATATATAAAATACTCAAAGTCATACACTAAATCGAGTAACCGCTAAGGCAGGAGCTCTATTGCGTTGTAGCACCCGGGTTACTTGGCCCACCACGGTGACGACATCTACTACGACTGTGGCCCTCGGCCCCGCATTGCTTACATCGCCTAGGACCACGCAACATCCGAGTGTCCATCTCATTCAAGAACCGGGTCATCCTTGGCCGACCTTTGGATACCCGTCTTAGGAATGGATTACCTACGAATCGAGGTCCATGATAAACTGGCCATGTTGACGGATTCCCGAGTGGCCTAAACCTAACCCTGTACACTCGTCGAATCTGGTCCATCTTGTAGACATCATGTACATACAGTTGCCAATCAAGACGTTGGTTTGCACAACAAGCAAACACATGTCGGCACGGAAGCCGGTCAACTTGGAACTCACCACAGTCACACCTTTGTTGACGGAGGTCCACTGTATACTCCACACCACTAGGACACTCACGCACTTCGAATACCTCATTCTGTCGGTCAAAGCAACTAACTTGGATGTTACCTGCTGCCAGCTGATTTGCATGTAGTTTGGAGGTTACATGCTCAGAGAACACATGTCCTTCATTAATTCGAGCCTCAGCCTCGGCTCTTTTTCGGGTGAACAATTCATTAAGCCTGTAAAATGTTGCCTTAACTAGTGCAGTGACTGGAAGATTGCGAGCCCCTTTCAATACCGAGTTGATGCATTCTACTAGATTGGTTGTCATATGACCCCATCGATATCCCCCATCAAATGCCAAGGCATACTGCTCACGCGGAATTCGATCCAGCCAGTTGGTATAAGCCTCACCTCGCTCACGTAACCGACCGTAACGCGTCTCGTACTCGCGAACTGTCCGCGAGTATCCTGTCACATAAAAATGGGCCCACCATAAGAAACGTTCATCACAATAACTGAGTCCAGGAGTAAATGTAACAGTAAATTTCATACCGATGTTGACGATTAGCTTCTGCAGATACGGAGCCTTGAATTTCCTCAGAAAGTTGGACTCTATGTGTCTGATGCAAAACATGTGGAATGCTCTGGGAGGAGACCACGCTCCGTGACTACGAGCAATAGCAGACCTAATGGAGTCGTGTCGATCGGAGATAAGACCCACACCGTCACGTGTCACAACATGCTGTCGCAAGTTACTGAGAAAAAAGTGCCAAGCCTCAGATGTCTCTCCCTCCACTATGGCAAATGCAATCGGCACGATGTTATTGTTGCCATCCTGTGAGACTGCAACCAACAAACAACCCTTGTACTTTCCATACAAATGAGTTCCGTCTACCTGCACTATTGGCTTGCAATGTCTGAAGGCTCTAATACAAGGGTAATAACTCCAGAAGACTCGGTTTAGCACACGAATATTAGGAACCAAGTCATCTCCCTGGTACGCAGGCATTGTTTCAAAATGAACAACTGCGTGTGGCTCCTTGTGACACATTGCCTCAAACCATATCGGCAAGGCTTCGTACGAAGCTTCCCACCCTCCGAAAATTGACTCCACTGCCTTCTGTTTAGCCAACCATGCTTTGCGATAACTAATGGTGTAGTTAAACTTTGACTGTACTTCCGCAATCACTGATTTCACCCTAATAGACGGGTCAACTTCTACCAACGGCTTTATTGCTTCTGCAATTGTGTTGGAATCTAGCTTCGAATGATCTTGAGAAATGGTGGCCCTAGTACAGGTGTGACTACCGTTGTACCTCCTTATCTCCCAGCAGAACTTTCTGGACATTTTGCTCACCCTTATCAGCCAATCACATCCTGCACCATACTGGGTGCATTTAGCATAGAATGTCGTCGGTTCTGACTCATGCACCCGATAATCCACTCCTCTGCGGATTGTATAATCTTTCATCGCCTTAATTACTGCCTCCCTAGAACTGAATTCCATCCCCACAGTAAATTCACCATCCGGCATAAGGGGAAGCTCTGCTGCAATAACATCACAAATTTTAGAGTAGTCAGAACTAATAATGTAACAAACTAATAAGCACAGAACAATGGAAAACGTACTTTTCCAAACCGAACCGGTTATCGAACCGGCCGGTCGTCATCGAACCGGCCGGTTCGGTCCAACGGGTCGGTTCGGTCCAATAAAACCGGTCCGGTGCAACCTTTAACTCATACGCTAACATTCTGCTATTTGGACCGGCCGATCCGATCTAGATGGCCGGTCCTGTCAAATCGGTCAATTTGGTAGACCGAAATGGTGCGGTTTGACCGGCAGGTCCGGTCTGGTCGAACCGGCCGGTCTGGTCTGGGCAAACAGTCCGGTCCGGTCGAACCAACCACCCCTGTCTTAAACAATTACTAATTACATGCTATATTTTGCCTATTTACCCTTGTCTTAAGTATTTGTCCTAAACAAATAACCCATGCACAAATCATACTATCACAAATCTTAACTTAAACTAACGACGCACCTGCATTTAAATATTGAGGATACTCCGGTGCATGCATGGCATCCAAATCCAACGACCGCATAAAACTTGGCTCCACAAACGGCTGCTGATTTGCTAGTGCATTTGCCACGTCCGCTACATCTGCCACCATAGCCTCGTCAGCTTCATCTTCGTTTCCACCTGGATCAACGACCTCATAGTTACTTTCGAAGTCTTCTTCACTATCACTGTTGTACTCTTCTAATTCAATATCTCGGTCCGCTGCAGATTGCTCGAACTCGATATACAATTCGATAAACGTCATTCGCGACCGACTTTCAAGATACACTGAAAACATTTCTTGCATGCTCGCCTCGTCGGTCACGTATTTCGTTTGAAATTGCACGAACCCACCAAAGACAGATATAGGATATCTATACAGAATACACGACACTCTCCTAGATATTTCAAAATCCATCTTCTCACATATGATCCCTTTTAATTCTTCAAATGACAGTGTGAATGGAATAACAATATCTAACGGATTATCACACACAAATTTCACTCCTTCTGATGTTTGTAATAAAATATGGCCATCATAATATACTTTTAACCTTACTCTATCATCCATGATAATAGAGAAGAAGAGATCTACAAATAGAGAAGAAAAGATATGCAAAGAGGAGATGTAGAGAGTTGTAGCAACCAAGGAGAAGAATGATATGAGCTGCTTAAATTCAGTTGGTGCATCTATATATATATACCACACCCAAATCGGACCATCCGACCGGATGTAGGCCCATTCGATTTTTTAAGAACAAAAAAATCGGACGGTCCGATTACCAGAAAGCCCGCCCAAAAAATTTTCCTTACCCAAAATCGGTAGGTCCGATTTGGTGATAAAAATTTTTGAAAATAGCCCTCAAATCAGTTGGTCCGATTTCCTTAGGCAAAACAAATCATCTTCAGCGCCCACAAATCGGACGGTCCGATTTGTGACTGCAAGAAATTGGACCGTCCGATTTCTCCCCCTCCGCTGACCGCCGTCACAGCCTGGTTAAACACCACTAACCTCCATAACCGGGTGTTACACCACACCGTGCATCATATCCGAAAAAAATAGCCTACATACATACATATATCCGTTTCTTTATGCACTTTTGATTTGTTTCTTGAAAAAGTAGTTTTGTATCATAAGAACGTGCCAAGGAATAGAGCTGTTACTGTTATTGTTACTATTACAGGTGACCATATTTATCATGTCAATACTAATCAGTTATGTTTATGTTTGCATCGTTGTTCGAGAAAGCTATCAAGTTATGAGAACATCATCAGTCAATATTGTCTGTGCCAAACTCAAATTAAAGAGCATGAATATTAATAGTTTAATATTACTTTCTTTTTAATATCTCTATTGTTTCTGTAAGATTTTGGGTTTTCGCAATCTGCATTGCATAGCTTTTTATTTTATTTTATTTTTCTCTCAAAAAGTTGTTTATTAGGTCCGTTATCAATTACCAATTGGAGTAATATTTGAAAATTAAAAATATTCCGTATATATTAAAATTTAATCATTAAATTAATTATTATACGTTTACATATTTTTATTGTATATTTTAGGATGTATTTAATTTATATTTTATTTCATTTTTATTCATAATTTTATAAAAAAATAATGAAACAATAAAATTTTAATTTTAATTTTTTCTGAAAATTTTAAAAATTAAAAATACTGAAAATAAAAATAAAAATAGAAACATAAACCAAATGCATATTTGAAATTAGTAAAATTGATTTCAACATATTATATGTTAACCATTTTTAGAATTTTTCTTTTATAAATAAAATAAGATTTTAAGTTTTATTATTGCTATATTACAATTTTTAAGCTGCTTTAAGTTATTCTCTCCTTTAGTATTCTATATATCGTTTTGAAAATTAAGTGACAAAAATAACACTCAAACAAAATAAAATGTTGTATTTATTCTTGTACATACTACCAAATATAAATATGTATTCATATTTTTCACCCACACGTAGTTAACTACTTTTTTCACCAAAGCAAACAAATTATTCTTTTTATAATTTGACATATTCCTTTATACGGTTATGCCGCTCTGCCAACTGCAGTTCAATCGAAATGTTCGTAATGGATTACCGTAATTCATTGATAAAAATATTATAAAATACCGACTTAATAAATAAAAAAAATTTAAAAATTATTTTTTTTATAAAATTAAGAGTGAGACTCAAATTTAAAATCTGTATGTAAAAAGAAAAAAACTATGTTATTTAAATTATAACTCTTTTATTCAAATATAAAATTTAAGGCAATATAACTAATTAACTATCAATTATATATGGTATACCTTAAACCAATATTTACACCACATTTTCCTTCATGTTAGAAAAGGAAAAAGAAAAACTTGGATATACCAATGCGTTGTTTGGGAAGTAAGTTACATCACATGAGATTGAGATGTGGTAAAGTGAGGTGCATTGTGTCTGAGGCTGTTCCCTCACACACTCCCAAAAGAATATGAAAAGCAGAAATAAAAGTTATGAGGAATATGGAATATCAGCCGCGGCAACCTAGTGTAAAATCTGACAATTCGTGTAAATATTTGAGTTATTGAGGTTAAATCTTTTCCAAATGAAAAAACAAAAAGGAAAAAACAAACGTTAAATTAAAGCAGAGTCCAAGCTAAGTCTTCTCTGGTCTCATATCTCAAAGCAACAGTAATCACTAATCAGTGAGACAGAGTAACTATCATATCCATCTGCAGGATATTCAATCTTCTTGGGATTATTGCATCTATGGCAACATCCTAGAATAAAAAAGGAATAAATCATTATTTATATTTGAAAAAATAAAATAGAAATAACTTTAATAATAAAAATTATAAATTAATTTAACAAAATTAATCCAATTCTTAACAAATATAAAATTAATTTATTTTATTTTTTATGAACTAAAATATCAATTATTAAATTTTTTATATTAAAATAATAGTTTTTCAGAATGAAAAATTATGTGCATGTTGTTTATCACATATCTATGGTTAGGAAAACCATGTATTTAAAACAAATAACATAGAAAATCTAAATATAACTCATGCAATAGAAATAATTCTATGTTTTCAATAAATCATATAGATAATTAAAAATTACAAAATATAGTGTTATTTATATAAAAAAATTTATAATAAAAATTTAAATATTTTATTGGTCTTTATAATTTTATTAAATTTATAATTAAATTTTTATATTTTTTAACGAGATCTTTATACTATTTTTAGTTTTGTAATTAAGTCATTATCAATACAAAAAATGTTAGAATTAACGAAATATTTTTTCAAAAATTAAAAATTTAATTAGATCTTTTTTGAAAGAAATATTCTATTAATTTTAATACTTTAGATATGAAAATGACTTAATTATAAAATTAAAAATAATATAAAAATTCAATTAAAAAATATAAAATTTAATTATAAATTTAATAAAATTACATGAGCTAATAGAATAATTAAATCTATAATAAAATAAAAATAAAAATAAAAATATAACATCCATTACATTATTAATTTGCTACCGTACTAAAACAATTAGAACATAATATTAGAAGTTGCCGTAACGAACTATAAGATTTTGAAAAAACTATCACCACAAAAATTAGTTTATATGATAAAAGAATTCAAATTTTATGTGACTCTTTTTTAAGTGTTGATTCTTGGTATGAGATTCTTTTTTAGATATTAATCCTCTAAGACTAATAATATATAGTATTTTTTTTAAGAGTCGGCATTTTAATGGCTCTACTCTGTGACACTTTATTCATTGACATTTTTCTTGGTCTTTTGATGGTAAAAATTCTCTGAAAATAGTTCTTTTTGGTTGGCCAACTCTTCACGAAAACACTAATATTATAATAAATGGATAAGTATTGTTTTGGTTTCTAAGGTTTATGGTCAAAATTAAATTTGTTTCTAATCTTATTTTTTATTTAAAATCGACCTCAACGTTTTATTTTATATTAAATTCGTCTTTTCAACATTTTTCGAACAAAAATATCCTTATATTTTTTTTAGCCTAATCCCACCGTTCACCACCACCACCACATTTATTACCAGCAATCATTCCTCTTCTCATATCTCACCATCACCACCACCTTTATTACCGGCAATCATTCCTCTTTTCATATCTATTCATTTTAATCCATCAACAATAACAACACAATATAATATAACATTCAAATTTAAAAATTCATCATCAACAACATAACATTCAAATTCAAAAATAATATCAACACTCTCATTTATTTCAAAGACATTGAGAAGAAAGTGAGACTGCCGAAAAGAGATGGGGAAGCGAGAAAACGAGAGAGCGAGAGGGAAGCTCAAAATCGTGGCCACCGCCATTGAAACTGCCGCTGCTGTTGATCTTTAAAATTGCCACCTGGAGAAGCAGAGAATCTCAGCCTCAACGTTCACCACCATCTCCAACACTTCAAAAATTTTTATTTTAAATGCAACATTAAATCTTTCAAATCCAACAGCAATAAAAACAACAAAGCATTCAGATTTTTTTTTTAAAAAAGAAAAACTTAATCAATTACAGAGAGAGACAAACAAGATCCAGAACGAAGTAAAGTCAGCAAGGTCGCAGGTTTGTTCCGCCACTGCTGTCGCTGGAGTGGGTCGTCGACAGCTAACAAGGTAAATGGTGACGGTGATGATGGCGCTGTGACCGACGCTGAAGAGGAGGGCGACGATGGCAGAGAGAATGTCCTTCAATGGCAAGGCGCCGCGAGGGTGCAACACGACAGGGCGAGGCTGCGGCCTGGCAAGGCGAGGGCGACTGTCAATCTCGACGGCGGCAGAGGAGTCCTCGATGACAGATCTCTGCCGCAGTTTTTCCTTTCAACACATGCAACAACAGCAACAACAACACGTACAAGGAAGCTCAGGAGAAAGAAGAGGAGCAGGTAGAGGAGGAGAATTAGTGTATGTGAAATGTTGGTGAGATAAGGGGATATTTTTTATATTTAAAAAAATTATTCAAAAGGACGATTTGAATACTAAATAAAATATTGGGGACGATTTTAAATCCAAAATAAAATTAGAGACGAATTTGATTTTGACCCTAAACTTTAAGAACTAAAATAGTAATTATCCCTATAATAAACTATAAAACATAAAAAAAAAATATTACCATAAAAATTAGCTAATATGATAAAAGAGTTCAAAGCCTTATAAAATTCTTTTTGAGATGTTGGCAGTCTATGTAAAACTCTTATTCAACCTTTAAATATGTACAAACCAAACAGAATTTGTGCTCTACTCTATAGTGACTCAACCTTTTCATATTGTTTCTACCTCCACCAAAGGTGGTTTTGTCCTCGTCCTCGCATAACCTTTTTTTACCTGTAAAATAAAATTTCACCAAATACTATTTTATAAATCCGAGAAACCATGAGAAAAAATCCTTCTCTCAAATTAATTAAATATTATTTCAAATAATTCTAACTCTACTTCTAGCTCTGTTCCTCACTTGCCATTATTCTAAAGCTCCTCTTTTTTATGTCTCAATCTTATATTATTAAATTATTGCTTTGGCATAGTAAAAATTTAATCCTCCTTAATTTGAGAATGACGTTAATGTTTTTGATAGATTCAATAATTGCAAGATTTTGTCGCATGACATTGTTCAATTATTGCAAGATTTTGTGGCTAGTGAAAGACTTCAATTATCATCATCATCGGTTGATGTCTTGATGAAGGCTGTTAGAAATGGAATTCCCTCAATGAAACTAAAGAATATAATAGAGGATTAAACAGCTTCATCCACCAATTATTAAATGGTTGAAGGTGAATACTGATAATTCTTGCTTGGGAAACTTGGGGGCAAAATCTCGTGGCAGATCTGCTTGTCTTTGTTTTTTTTTTAATGAATAAATTGAAGTATGCAGAAAACAGAACTATTAAATATTAATCAATTACAATGACATTCAAGCAGCAAGCTTCACAAAAACCATTTATCTGCAACTCTAAAACTATAACCAAATCACAACAATCACACCTATAATTAAGTTCACAATCCAAATATCAAAAGAAAAATATTGAACAAAGTGCTCCTTAATTAATTAACAAAAAAACTTACACCGTATCATGTGCTGATTTGCTAGAAACCATAGGGGCGATGTGTTTGACACTTGCCATTAAATCTTGGGGTTGGCCTCATTTATTTATACCCTTAAACTTTGGGGCATATATTGGTCCATGGTCATCGCATTGCCTCATTTGGAATTTATTTTTATCTTCTTAGCTTTTATGTTCCTAGATATCATCATCATATGGATACATTGGAATTACTTTGTGGCATCACTTTATCTTTATCGTAATAAATAATTAATAAAACGATGAATTATGTAAAGGTAAAACATGTTTCACACTGAAAATATATCTCTGGGACTTAGAGTAATAGATCTGATTTCTTCAAAGCATTCTTTAGGATTTGAATTTTCGGCAGTGCGAGTAAAGCGCACACAAGGCTTACCTCACTTTCATTAAGATAATTGTTACTGCGACTATGTTACGTGTAGACTAAAATTAACTATTAAAATAAGTCACAAATATAAAATACATATTAAAATATAAATATATATTAAAAATAAATTAAATTCACACATATATTTATATATAAATATATTAATGACTAATTTTAATAACTGATTTTAATATATGAATAACATTTTTATTTCTAATGTATACATATTATTAAATGATTTGATATTTAGAACACTGCAACTGATAAAAAAGAGATTCCAATTTAATGTTGTACAAGAGTTAAAGTAAATCTCTCCTCTTAGCGAAGAGAGAAGCAGAGTTTCTGTTTAAAAACCAAGGCAACAAGCGGCCTGATTAGGAGTGCACAGGTGAAGTCAAGGTTCGTTTTAATTCAAATTCGATTTTAAATAATGATTACGTCTATTTTTTGATATTTTTACTCGATTTTAGACTCGCTAAAATTATATTATTTTTGAGCCATATTAAAATTAGATCTAAATCGAATAAAATTTGAGTCTTTGATAAATTTGATATCAAAAAATTATTAAGCACTTATTTATAAAAAACAAAACATATTTGTTTTATCGAAAAATAGATATCCATACTAATTAACATATTATCCACACTTATTACTAATAAATGATTAAAAATAAAATAATAAGTTTATAATTAATATAACATAATATTAGAATTAGTTTAAAATATATATACCTTTTTTAATTTCTTAGAATGCACATGGATCGGATAAAGTTGGGTTCGCTTTGACCCGAATTTGACTTTAAATAATGAGTAAGTCTATTTTTGAGATCCTTACTCGATCCTAAACTCAATAAAATTGTACCAAATTAAGCCCAAAATATTTGAGTCCGTATTGAGTCTTCGAGTCCGGCGGAGTAATGTGCACCCCTAAACTCGACGAGAGACATTTAAATTTATCTAAAAATATCTAATATCTACTTACCACATGTTAACATAATTTAAAAAAAAGTTAAATAAAAATATATACTTGATAGTAAATATTAGAGAAGACGATTGGAATTTAGAAGCAATAACATAATCAAAATATTTTTAAAAAATTGAAAAAGATTGTAGAAAATAATAACATAATATTTTGTTACTCTGTAAATAATATTTACATACATTTTTTTTCCAATTTTTTTTAATTTAAAAAAAATCAAACTTTTCTAACAAAAAGCTAATATTTTTTAGCATTCAAAAAATAATTTTAAATTAATTCAACTCTTTTTTCTTAATTATTTATAAAATATTTTCAAAATTCAAATATCACTTTCAAACTCTCAAAACTTCATACTACTAAATACATTTTAAAGTCTAAACCCACAAAACCTTTATAATTTTAATTTTTAAGTTTCTTATAATTGTTAATTTCTCATTTTCTAAGCACATAATTAAAATTCACAAACACCTCATTATTTATCCCTAACTATATTTAACTCATTGATCATAAATATAAATTCAACATCTATAATATTGTTTTCAACTAAATTTAGTGCTTCAACATATGATTCGGTTGGTGTTGGTAGCTCTTTTAACCCATCAACTACTCAAACTCCAATACGTTTGAGTCTAAATTCGCAATATACGAATGTTGCCAACCCTCGTATATTAGATGCTATAGGCCTCAATAATGACAAAATGAAAAACTGTAAGTAAAATAGCATCCAACACTAGCAATGAGAAGAGGATGATATGTTGATTAGTATATCGTTAAATGTATCAACTGACCCTATAGTTGGTACCATCCAAAAAAATAAAATATTTTGGAATTAAATTAATGACTTCTGCGAAGAATTTAACCTTGATATGAAAAGGGAACAGTTACAACTAAAAAATAATGGTATAAGATCAATAAGACAGTTACACAATTTTCTAATCGCTACGATCAAGCTACTTGAAACATAAGGAGTGGTTCGAACTTTGAAGATATTAAGGTGTTGCCATATAATCTCTATTCCATAAATTATGGTAAAAGTTCACTTTTAAGAGACATTAAAGTATGCATCATTTAGAACAAAATAAAAAATTTAACTACCAATCTAAAGTGGAGGTTCTAAGAGAACCAAAATTAATGCAACTAGAACATACTCATTGCAAAACTAGTCATTATAAAATAGTTGTTACAAAAGTAGAAATTAGAAATTAGCTAGTTTTTGTGAAGAGTCTTATAAATATCAATGGCAAAATGGGTTGAACATGTCAAGTTAAACCACTAAAAAAGTGAGTCAAACGAGATTTTGAACCAGTCCAAACCGCAAGGCGGGCTGCCATATTTTTTTAAAGATTATTTTAGGATTTCACACTATTTGAAAGTAGGGTTTCATACAAACACTAAAGTGACTGAACACAGCCTTCCCCTCCCTGACCCTAAGCTTCCTACCTCCCTACTTACTCTCATCTCTCAAGCTTGTTCTAATTTTCAGAGCATCGACGGCGGCAGCAGGGATTCACTCACAAATTCACAGCGGCATGCTCGACTCTCCTCTCTCATAGCTCTACCTCTCATCGTCTCTGTCTCTGTTACATTCGCCGCGGCATGCTCATCTCTCCTCTCTCACGGCTCTATCTCTCGTAGTCTCTGGCTCCTTCACATTTTCCGTGGCGTTAGATCCTCTTTCACAGTTCTGCCTCCCGGTAGTAGCAAGTCTCCCTCACATTTGCGATAATGTAGTTAATACTTAATAATTAATGTTTTAGATATTGTTATATTATTTAGGTTGAGTTATGAATTCTGTAATGGATACCTCTGTCTCCATGGAGGTTGATGGTGAAAATCTAACACAAAATCCAAAAAATGAAGAGAGATCTGAAGCTGCAAAAGATATTAAAAAGAGGTTGGGTTTCTACTTCCAGAGCAAATTCAAATTTTATTGATTTGAAAGTTCACAACTGATTTGTGTGTTGATTTATGAATTATGTTGTGTGTTTTGTTTTAAATATAGTTTGATTATTCGATATGGATTTATGTATGGATTATGTCTTTATGACTTTATGTTTTATTATTGCTATGTTTGAGACTTATTAAGTTATTATGGTTAAAATTGTGATTTAAATGTGTTTGAAATTTAGAATCATATTATTTTAAAGTCTTTTCAACAAAAAAAGAGGTAGGTGTCGGCCCTTTAACCCGCCAGCCAGCCCTTTGGCAAGGTGAGATAGCTAGTTAAACCCATATTAATTCGGCGGGGAAGGCCGGCCCGCCCCGTATTTAGGCGGGTGATAAACTCCAATTTTGTGGTTTATCTTGTGTTGAATTTAGGGGATTTTATCAACTTATCTCACATTTATTTAATGAAGTAGCATGGTTTTGTAATTCTCTATAATTTGTACTTAAGATATAAAAACATACTTTTTGGGGCTTTAATTTGCCAATTTTAATTCACTTCAATCCCATTTGATGCCTTGATATGTTTGTTGAGTGATTTTAGGCTTATAAGGCAAGGATTGGATGGAAGAGGTAAAGAGAAAAGCATGCAAATTGGAGAATTCATGAAGAAATGAGGATTTGCTGAATTGAAGGCCACGCGCACGCATCACCTACTCGTACGCGTGAGGAGGAGATCTACCAACGACGCGCATGCGTCACCCACGCATACGCGTGATGAGGAAATTTGAAAGGCGACGCACACACATCGACCACGCACACACGTGACGCTGATCGCGTGACCTCATTAAAGTGAAAACACTAGGGGCAATTTCTGAACTTTCCAGGCCCAAATCCAACTCATTTCTGGGGCTATTTGATGCAGAATTCAAGATAGGACAAAAGAAGAGCAATTAGATTAGCGTAGGATCATGCTTTAGGTAGTTTTATAGAGAGAAAGCTCCCTCTTCTCTCTAGAATTTGGTAGATTTAGGTCAATCTCTCTTAGATCTAGGTTTTAATTCTTGTTTTCAATTAGTTTTTCTTACAATTTCTTATTTTATTGTCTTGATTTTCCTATTTCTTCTTGTTAATTTCTCATTTTGGTTACTTTTATGTTCATGCACTCTTGTTAATTTTCATTCTCTTTTATGCAATTTTGAGGTATTTCATGTTTAATGTGCTTTTCTTAGTTGTTAATTGTTAATTTCTTACATTGGGTAGTTGTAGATTTTATTCTTCCTTGTAATTTTACCATGATTTTATTTTATACCTTCCAATTGTTTGACAAAATACTTGGTTAGATGTTAGAGTAGCTTTTTTAGCATTATTGGATTGGAAAGAGAAATTAGGTGCTTTTGAGTCATTAACACCCAACTTATGTTGGTGATCTGGAGTTATTAGTTAATATTGTTTCCATTAACTCTAATCTCTTGTAATTCAATTAGTAAGTTGATTAGGACTTTTAAATTAAGATTAACTAGTCCTATTTGACTTTCTTCCTATGTTGAAGATAACATTGTACCTTCTTCCGATGTTGAAGATGACTTAATAGGATTAGATCTTGTTAAGTATTGTACTATGATTAATGACTAGGATAGAAAGCCTTGATTCTCATCTTGCTGTGCTATTTTCTATTTTTCATGGGTGAGTCATCATAAGCTAAAACAGAAGTGAGAGAAAGAACATGCAGCAGCCAGTTGATCTACCAGCTGAAGGTGGCAACCGCGTAGTCGTCGTACCCCGTTGCTCATCTCTAAATGCACCGAGGACAGTGCAAACTTTTAAGTGTGGGGAGGTCGTCCAACCAATCGGCGTTTTCGGGTGACAAATTTCTAATCCCAACACTTTCGCATTTCATTTCTAGGTCTTTTAGGATTTCTAGTTGCATTTTCTTGGTTTGCATATACATAATAAGCTTAGTAAAAATAATGACATTTTCCAAGAAATTTATCTATAGGACATCCCAATTGATTTGAGAAAATTCTTTTTTTAGAACTTGCTTGAATTATACATATTGTGGAACATGTTTTGAGCTAAAAACACATAAGCATGTGAGTTTTGAGTCTAATTGTGTGGTTACATTATATACCCACTATTTTCATTCTTGTGTGTATTATTCTCTTTCTATGATTGCAATCTTTGATTTGTTTGATTCTTTATGTCCATTATTTTGTGTATGAATGCATTATATAATTGAGGCCTTCATTTCATTGAGCTCACTTACCTAAATGGCCTTACCTTTTATCTACCATTGTTAGCCAACTTTGAGCCTATGCTAAACCCATTTGTTCTTAATTTTAGCACATTATAAACCTTAAAACAAAAAATAATAAATGTCCCTTGTTTAGATCTTTGATTAGCTTAGGCTAGTGAGAGTTTGTACCATTTAAGTGTGGGAAACTTGGGAACATTGGGTAGAGGTAAAAGTGTGTTTTTGTATTTTTGTTAAAAATTTTAGGAATTGGGTACATACTCATGCATTAAATATTTAAACCATATGCATTGGTACCTTTGTATATAATTCATCAAAAAGAAAAAGAGAAAAACAAAAGAAAAATAAAAGAAAGAAAATTGTATATATATATATATATATATATATATATATATATTAAAAGAAAAAAATTTAATAGAAAGGGGACAAAATGCCCCAAAGTGAAGTTCAATAATAATCAATGCATATGGATTGTGATAAAAAAGAGAATACATGAGTGTGTGAAAAAGTGAAGAATAGGTAGTTAGGTTTGCTTTAAATTGTATAGGTTGTCATAGGTTAGATGGGAAGTTTAAGTTATTCAAAGATTCAAATTTCAAGTCCACCTAACCAAATACAATCTTACTTTGACCCTAGCCCCATTGAAACCTATGGATAAGTCCTCATGATATTTGTGTGCATGCATGGAATAATTGTTGATTGTTAGATGAAAAACAAATCTTGGAAAGCATGATTAGAGGAGAATTGAGTGAATCAACCCTATACACTTGAGCGACTAGAGCGGATACACATCCGGTGAGGGTTCGACTGCTCAATTACATGTTTCCACATATGATCATCTCTTTTCTTGCAAGTTTGTAAACTCTTTTCAATAACTCAAATCAATTGTGAATTTGATTTGGTTGTTAATACCTTTAGCCCTTATGTTCATACAAGCTTTCTTGGGGATTGATTTATTTTGACCAAGTAGTTGCATTCATTTAGAAAGGTTGTATGTAAGTAGATTGCATCTAGATAGTTTGTATTGAATAAATGTTGATACCCTTTGTCTCTTTCTTGAGTTTAGCATGAGGACATGCTTAGTTTAAGTGTGGGGAGGTTTGATAAACCCCAGTTTTGTGGTTTATTTTGTGTTGAATTTAGGGAGATTTTATCAACTTATCTCAAATTTATTCAACGAAAGCATGGTTTTATAATTCACCCTAATTTGTGATTAAGAGATAAAAACATGAATTTTAGGCATTTAATTTGCCAATTTTAATTCACTTCAATCCCATTCGATGCCTTGATATGTTTGTTGAGTGATTTCAGGCTTATAAGGCAAGGATTGGATGGAAGAGGTGAAGAGAAAAGCATGCAAAGTGGAGAATTCATGAAGAAATGAGGATTTGCTAAATTGAAGGCCACGCGCACGCGTCACCTACCTGTACGCGTGAGGAGGAGATCTACCAGCGACACGCACGCGTCATCCACGCGTACCCGTGATGAGGAAATTTGCAAGACGACGCACACACGTCGACTATGCGCATGCTTGACGCTGATCACGTGACCTCATTAAAGTGAAAATGCTAGGGGAAATTTATAAGCTTTCCAAGCCCAAAATCCAACTCATTTCTGAGGCTATTTGATGCAGAATTCAAGATTGGACAAAGGGGGAGCAATTAGATTATCTTAGGATCATGCTTTATGTAGTTTTCTAAAGAGAGAAGCTCCATCTTCTCTCTAGAATTAGGGTAGATTTAGGTCAATCTTTCTTAGATCTAGGTTTTAATTCTTGTTTTCAATTTATTTTTCTTACAATTTCTTGTTCTATTGTCTTAATTTTCCTATTTCTTCTTGTTAATTTCTCATTTTGGTTACTTTTATGTTCATGCACTCTTGTTAATTTTCATTCTCTTTAATGCAATTTTGAGGTATTTCATGTTTAATGTGCTTTCCTTAGTTGTTAGTTATTAATTTCTTGCATTGGGTAGTTGTAGAATTTATTCTTCCTCGCAGTTTTAACATGCTTTTATTTTATGCATTCCAAGTGTTTGACAAAATGCTTGGTTGGATGTTAGAGTAGCTTTTTGCGCATTCTTGGCTTGGAAAGAGAAATTAGGTGCTCTTGAGTCATTAACACCCAACTTATGTTGGTGATCTAGAGTTGTTAGTTAATATTGATTCCATTAACTCTAATCTCTTGCTTATTTAATTAGTAAGTTGATTAGGACTTTTGGATTGAGATTAACTAGTTCTATTTAACTTTCTTCCTATGTTGAAGATAACATTATACCTTCTTCCGATATTGAAGATGACTTAATAGGATTAGCTCTTGTTAAGTATTGTACTATGATTAATGACTAGGATAGAAAGGCTTGATTCACAATCCTTGCCATGAATGTCTCTTTTTAGTATTTGTTATCTTTAATTGCTTGCTTTATTTTCTTGTCATTTATTTTCTTGCCCTTTTTATCAACCCAACCTGTGAAACTCATAACCAATAATTGAGCACTCGATTGTAATTCCTAAGGAGAACGACCCGGAACTAATACTCTCGGTTACTTTGTTGGGTTGGACTAGTGACAACCAAAATTAAACTTTGATGGAGGATTGGTTGTTGGTCTAGACTATACTTGCAACGAAGTGATTCAATTTTATTGAGGAATTCTAAACCGACATAAAACCCTCTATCAAGTTTTTGGTGCCGTTGCCGAAAAATTGCAATGTGTGCATAACGAACAGATTCTTGCGTGGTCTAAAATTTTACAAATAAGCTCTCGTTGAAAGTATAGCTTCTAAACTAACAAAAATCCTTTCGTACAAAAAACTTGTTTGTCACTAAAGCAAACCCAGTAAAATTTATAACCGAAGTATTTAAAGCTCGGGTCGTCTCTCAAGGAATTGCAGGGAGGTATGATTTATTATTGGTTATGGAAAAGTATCTTTTCGATTTTTTGAAAGGTTTGAACAAGGAATTTAGATGGCAAGAAAATAAATTAATAACTAGAAAAACTCTTGGCAAGGTATGAGAACTGGAAATCCCATCCTAGTTATCCTTATCAAGTGTGATGAGAATTATTTATTGCTCCCACTTAGTTAACCCTTACTAAATAAAGGAAAGTCAAGTGGACTAATCAATTTGATTCCTCAAGTCCTAGTCAACTCCTATGGAAAGACTAGCTTTAGAGGAATCCAAATCAATAAGCAAATTTCAATTTTCAATCAATAGCTGAGTTTGATAACTCAAGTGTCACCGATTACTCGACCAAAGCAAAGGGAGAAGAAATCTGAATTAAATTAAAAGCATCCATAACATAGATAAAGGAAAGCAATCTTAAATCTGAAATACCTCAATTTGTATTAAATAGGAAATCAAATTAACATGGAGTTCATAAACCAATATTAAGAAAATAAACAAACTCAAGTAATAGAATAAATAAAAGTAAAAGAGAACATAAATTAAAGGAACATTGAACCTGAAATTGAGAAGAAATAATCCTAAAGCTAAGAGAAATCCTAAATTCTAAAACCTAAGAGAGAGGAGAGAGCATCTCTCTCTAGAAAACTACATCTAAAACCTAAAATTGTGTGAATAATGAATGTTGTCTTGAGTCTCTGCATGTTCCCTTGCTTTAGTCTGTGTTTCTGGGCCGAAAACTGGGTTAAAACACGGCCCGAATTGGATATGGTTGGACTCACAACCTAAAGAAAGCCTCAACTGGGTTAATTTTGCAGATCGCGCATGTCGCGCGTGCGCGTCAGTCACGCGTTTGCGTCGCTGGTCGTTTTGGTGTGTCACGCGTTCGCGTCAAGCACGCGCTCGCGTCAAGCACGCGCTCGCGTCATATTGCAGAACTCCAATCCACGTGTACGCATCAGGCACGCGCACGCGTCACTACAATTTTCTCCATGTCAGACAATGGAAAAAGGAAAGCATCATCTTCCAAAAAGAGGAAGAAAACACCAGACCCCACTTTTGCTTCACTGCTTGCCTATGCTCAAAACCCTTTAAATGACATAGATAAAGCAAACCAATTACTACCGGCTCAGGATACGGTCAAATTTTCCAATCTCTACTGTGAACTCAGATTCCCAAGCTACAATTCAAAGAATCTGAATACTGAGAAGAAGCTGGTTATTCCATCAGATTTGACCGACATCATCCACCAGCATATTGACCGGATGGGTTTGGATTTTTTGGATAGGGAATTGAGCCGGGTGAACCGATCTTGGGTGCAGGAGTTCTACTGTAATTTCTTCCGCCATACCCTTGACTCGGTACTTGTTAGGGGGATTGAGGTACCTATCACCGAGCAGGCCATTGAGGATGCCCTTACTTGCCGGCCTAAGACCAGTGACACTGATGCATTCATACAGGCCGAGATAGACCTTCATTGCATGACCTTTGATTTTGAGGCATTGAGAGCAGTGGTAGCCACTCCGGATGCCCCTTGGGTTATGGATGCCGATAACACGGCACCCAAGGGGATGCACTTTAGTTATCTGAGCCGAGAGGCCAAGACTTGGCAGCAGATCTTCGCTCATTACGTCATACCTACGACTCACTTCACAGAGATCCCAGTTGCTATGTTGATCTTGATCAGCTGTTTGATGGAGGGGAAAGAGGTTTATTACCCCCAGCTGATCAGGCGGTTCATGTGGAGAGCCCACATCCGAGGTATCTTTCCTTTCCCAGTCATGGTTACTCAGATGATTCAGTGAGCCGGAGTTCCGTGGCACCAGGATGATGTATCACCACCTCCACTGCTCCCTCAAAAGGAGCCAGTTACTATTCCATGGGGATCCTGGGTGCACGAGAAGCCTGCCTCCTGGTGCACGAAATTGTGATCACTACAACTTCGCACAACTAACCAGCAAGTGCACTGGGTCGTCCAAGTAATAAACCTTACGCGAGTAAGGGTCGATCCCACGGAGATTGTTGGTATGAAGCAAGCTATGGTCACCTTGTAAATCTTAGTCAGGCAGACTCAAATGGGTATAGATGATGAATAAAACATAAAGATAAAGATAGAGATACTTATGTATTCCATTGGTGAGAATTTCAGATAAGCGAATGGAGATGCTTTGTCCCTTCCGTCTCTCTGCTTTCCTACTGTCTTCATCCAATCCTTCTTACTCCTTTCCATGGCAAGCTTATGCAAGGGTTTCACCGTTTTCAGTGGCTACCTCCCATCCTCTCATTGGAAATGTTCAACGCACCCTGTCATGGCACGGCTATCCATCTGTCGGTTCTCAATCAGGTCGGAATAGAATCCAGTGATTCTTTTGCGTCTGTCACTAACGCCCCGCCCTCAGGAGTTTGAAGCACGTCACAGTCATTCAATCATTGAATCCTACTCAGAATACCACAGACAAGGTTAGACCTTCCGGATTCTCTTGAATGCCGCCATCAGTTCTTGCCTATACCACGAAGACTCTGATCTCACGGAATGGCTGGCTCGTTTGTCAGGCGAGCACTCGGTTGTCAGGCGATCAACCATGCATCGTGTATCAGGAATCCAAGAGATATTCACTCAATCTAAGGTAGAACGGAGGTGGTTGTCAGTCACACGTTCATGGATGAGAATGGTGATGAATGTCACGGATCATCACATTCATCAAGTTGAAGAACAAGTGATATCTTGGAACAAGAACAAGCTGAATTGAATAGAAGAACTATAGTAATTGCATTAATACTCGAGGTACAGCAGAGCTCCACACCTTAATCTATGGTGTGTAGAAACTCCACCGTTGAAAATACATAAGAACAAGGTCTAGGCATGGCCGTGAGGCCAGCCCCCAAATGATCTAAGAACTAGATGTCCAAAGATGATCTAGAGATCTAAAGTGATCAAAAGATGAAAATACAATAGTAAAAGGTCCTATTTATAGGAAACTAGTAGCTTAAGAATTACAAAGATGAGTAAATGACATAAAAATCCACTTCCGGGCCCACTTGGTGTGTGCTTGGGCTGAGCATTGAAGCATTTTCGTGTAGAGACTCTTCTTGGAGTTAAACGCCAGCTTTTATGCCAGTTTGGGCGTTTAACTCCCATTTTGGTGCCAGTTCCGGCGTTTAACGCTGGGAAATCTGAAGGTGACTTTGAACGCCGGTTTGGGCCATCAAATCTTGAGCAAAGTATGGACTATCATATATTGCTGGAAAGCCCAGGATGTCTACTTTCCAACGCCGTTGAGAGCGCGCCAATTGGGCATCTGTAGCTCCAGAAAATCCACTTCGAGTTTAGGGAGGTCAGAATCCAACAGCATCTGCAGTCCTTTTCAGTCTCTGAATCAGATTTTTGCTCAGGTCCCTCAATTTCAGCCAGAAAATACCTGAAATCACAGAAAAACACACAAACTCATAGTAAAGTCCAGAAAAGTGAATTTTAACTAAAAACTAATAAAAATATACTAAAAACTAACTAGATCATACTAAAAACATACTAAAAACAATGCCAAAAAGCGTATAAATTATCCGCTCACCACCTCCCGCCGCCGATCTCGAGCCAGAGCAGCAGTTGAGGGAGCTGGACCCTCTTCATTATCAGCCCCTGCAGGAGCATCTACCGCAGCCGCACCTCAGCCGATTTACTTGCTAGTTTAGCGTCTCTTCCGGTACATGGAGCGCAGCAAGCGCCAGATCATGCGTTGCCTGGATCGGATTGACCAGATGTTTGTGGCCCAGGGCCTTGAGCTACCCCCTCTACCAGAGTCTTCCGGTTTCGATGAGGAGACCCATGAGGAGGAGCATGCAGATTTACAGACTGAGGGTATTCATGCGGATGAGCCAGCACATATGGAGGCACCATCTCAGACACAGGAGACTCAGCCGGTACCACAGCCACAGCCAGAGCCAGAGCCTATCGGTGTACCTATCCTTGATCCTCAGGATTAGCATCGAGGACGATGCTTGATCTTAAGTGTGGGGAGGTAGCCGGTGGCACCTTTAGGAGACCGGTGAACACTTTAGTTATGCTGCCTAGTTATCTCATTTTGTATATACTTGATATTTTAGATATTTTGATGCTTTTGGATATTTCTAGATGTTTTGGATGATAGATTCCATATTTTTAGTTGGATTTTTCTTTATACATTTTTGCATATCTTCTTTTGTATATCTTTCTTTTTAGTTTGTGGTTGTGATTAGAATCATGTTTTAAGTGAAACTTAGTCACCCTTTTTTGCATAAGAAATTGGTTTTTTAAGTGAAAAAGGAAAGGGTAAACTAAGGAAAATTTTTGAATTTTTCAATCACAACAATGCTTAGTCAAATATTGAGATTTTCCAAGAATTTTAATTATAGGGCATAGGGCACCAACCCAATTGATTGAAGAAGCTATATCTTTATGCAACTTGCTTGAATTTCATACTTTATGAAGCATGTATTGAACTAAGAACACAAGCTAGTGAGACTTGGGCCTAATGATGTGGTTACATTTTATAACCACTTATTTCCATTCTTGTGTGAAATTGTTCTTTTCTATGATTGTGATCCTTGATTTGCTTGATTCTATATGTCTATTTATTTCTTGTATTCATGCATTTGTATGATTGAGGCCATCATTTCATTAGCCCACTTACCAAAATAGCCTACCTTTTACTCTCCATTGTTAGCCAATTTTGAGCCTATGCTTAACCAACTTATTCTCATTTTAGCACATTACAAGCCCAAGGCGGAAAACCAATGAAAAGTCCTTGTTTGGATCTTTGATTAGTCTAGGCTAGTGAGAGTGTTTATTATTCAAAGTTGGTGAGGCTTGGGAACATTGGATGGGGTAAAAAGGGGTAGTACACTTTCATATTTTAGAATTGGGAATATATTCATGTATTGATTGAATGTATAAGCCCTTATGCAATTGATGTCCTTGTACAAAGTATAAAAAGAAAAGAAAAGGAAAAAAAAAAGAGAAGAGAAAAATAAGATGAAAAAAAAGGAATATAGAAAAAAAAGAGAAGAAAAAAATAATAAAAGGGGACAAAATTTCCCAAGGTGAAGTTCAATAAAAAGGAATCAATGCATAAGTGTTATGAATCAAGGAATAAGATGCATGAATATGTAAGAAAAAGTGAAGAATGGGTAGTTAGAGTAGTTTGAATTTGTATAGGTTATTATATAGTTAGGTGGGAAAGTCTATGCTAATCCAAGATCTAAACTCTAGTCTACTTAACCATAAATGATCCTACCTTGACCCTAACCCCATTACAACCTAAATGAAAGACCTCATGATGAATGTATGCATGCATTGAATAGGTGTTGATTGTTAGAAGAAAATCAAATTTTGGAAAGCATGACTAGAAGAGAATTGAGTGAATTAACCCTTAAACACTTGAGTGAATAGAGCGGATACACATCCGGTGAGGGTTCAAAAGTTCAATCACATGTGTTCACTCATATTATCTATATTCTTGCAAGCTTGAATTTCTTTTGATAATTCAATACAATTGTGGTTTGGACTTAATTCCTATTGCCCTAGATATTGTGCTTATACATGTCTCTTGGGAATTGATTTGTTTGAACTAAGCATTTGCATTCACTTTAGGTAGTTGCATTTAGATAGATTCATACAGTTTAGTTGCATTTAATAAATGGCATACCCCTTAGTTCCTTCTTATTTTAGCATGAGGACATGCTAAGGTTTAAGTGTGGGGAGGTTGATAAACTCCATTTTTAGGGTTTATCTTGTATTGAATTTAGAGTATTTTGATGACCTTTTCTCGCATTTAGCCTATGAATTAGCATGGTTTTGTAATCTCTCCCATATTTGTGCTTAAGTGTAAAAACATGCTTTTTAAACCTTTAATTTGATAATTTTAATTCATCCTTGATTCCATAATATGCCTTGATATGTTTGCTAGTAATCTCAGGTTGAAATAGGCTAGACATGGATCAAGGGAGCAAGGAAGGAAGCATGCAAGTGGAGAGAAGCACAAAAGCCAAAGAATTGATCTCGGCCAAGCATGCGCACGCGCATAAGGCGCTCGCGCGCACATTGCGGAATTAGCCAGGGACGCGCACGCGTACCGTGCGCGCACGCGTCGTAGTCCGCACGTGATTCTGTTATTGCAACACGTGCCTGGCGATTTTGGAAGGTTTCAGCAACCAACTTTGGCGCCAAAATTGCATATAAGAACCAAGGATTGAAGGGGATTAACACACATTCACATCCATAGACTCATTTTTACATTTTTTTAGATATTTTTAGTTAGTTACATTTGTAGAGAGAGAAACTCCAACCTCTCTCTAGGATTCATCTTCATTTTCTCAATTCTCAACCATTCCTTGGTGAGATCTATTGCAACTCTCAATTTACTTTGTTCATGTTGTAGATCCTCTTCTCTAATCTCAATTAGTGTTTGTAATTGTTCAATTCTCATAGATCTTAGGTTTAACTTTGTTGTTATTGGATTCTATTAATTCATTGAAGATCTCATTTTCATTGTTGTTCACTGTTGATTCTTGTTAATCTCTTGTGTTGAATTACTTTGATTCTAAATTTCTTCTCAATTTTACTATATCTTTCATTCTTGCTCTCCAAATGTTTGAGAAAATGCCAACTTTAGATATGGAGTAGCATCCCCTCACTTGGCCTAGTGGTTGAGTCATTGGAGACACTTGAATAATGGATGTCAATTGTTGATTAAGAATTGAGAATTGCTAATTGACTTGGAGTGCACTAAAGCTAGACTTCCCTAGGGTAAGACTAGGACTTGTGACTCAAGTTAGTTACTTTTACTTGACTTTCCTCTATGATTAGGGGTTAACTAAGTGAAGCAACACTCCTTTGTTATCACAATTGAAGGAAGCTATAGTGATGGAACTTCCAATGTTCAACCTTGGCCAAGGCTTTTAATATTGATTGATTGTTGTTTTCTTTTATTAGCACTTTTATGCCACACTCTTCAAGCCACAAAAGACCACTTAACTAATAGCATGTATCCTTGTAGCATTCCTAGGGAAGAACGACTCGGGACTAATACTCTCGGTTATAGATTGTAGAATTATTTGATGATGGATTTTGCATCGGTTTAGACAATACTACGATTGATTACTTGATAATTTCTATACCGGCAAAAATTCATTTATCATGCGCACGCGTGAGGTATGCGTGCGCGTCGCTGCTCGCTGGTTATCTCCTTAGTTTCTTGTGTTCCTTCCATTTTTTGCAAGCTTTCTCTCCATTCTTTAAGCCATTTCTGCCCTATAAATCCTGAAACACTTAACACATGGATCACGACATCGAATGGTATAAAGGAGAATTAAAATACACAAATTAAAGACTTCTAGGAAGCAAGTTTTCAACCATAGATCAACACTATGAAGGAGTTGTAAAGCCATGCAAATCATATGAATAAGTGGGTAAAGACTTGATAAAAACCACTCAACTAAACACAAGATAAACCATAAAATAGTGGTTTATCAAACTCCCCACACTTAAACATTAGCATGTCCTCATGCTTAGCTCAAGGAGATAAAATAAATGAGTAGGGAGAAGTAAGACTCATGCAATGCAATGCAACCTATGTATGAATGCAACTCTATGATTCTGTCTACTTGGTTAAAAGTAGATAAGTTCTTCAAGACAAACATAAATAAGATATCACTAATTAAAATCATACAGTAAAAATAAATAAACTTGTAAGAAGAGAGCTCATGAAAGCAGGGAACTTAGAATCAAGCATTGAACCCTTACTAATGGTGTATATGCACTCTAATCACTCAAGTGTATAGGGTAATCTACTCTAGTCTTCTCTAGTCATGCTTTCTAAATTTTGTTCTTCACCTAACCAATCAACAAGTATTTAATGTACTAAGAAAAACATCATGAGATCTTTTTAAGGTTGTAATGGGACTAAGGTAAGGGTGAGGATATATGTATGGCTAAGTGAGCTATAATATGAATCTTTGATTAAGCTAAATTCATGCCTAGCTATCCAAAATTCCCACTTTTTGCATTACATACTCATGTATCAACTTTTCATTAATTTTATCACATATGCATTGATCTTTTATTAAACTTAGCATTGGGGGTAATTTTATCCCCTATTTATTTATTTATATTATGTATATATATATATATATTTTTTTTTTCTTCTTTTTTTTCTTTTTTTGTCTTCTTTTTTTTTTAAAAATATAAAAGTAAACATAACATATCAATACATATGGATTTTTTTTTATTTTTTTGGTCTCACATGAGTAGGCACCCAAATTCTCAATATTTAAATAAAGTAGAAACATAACACATTCCCTATTAACCCAAGTTTCTCACAGTTTTTCCACACTTAGTTGACACACAATCTCTATCTTAAGCTAACCAAAGATTCAATGGGATAATTAATTATTTTCCTGCTCAAGGCTAGTGATGTGGTAAAATACAGAACAAATGGGGATTAAAAGGCTCAAAGTAGCTAATAAAGGTAAATGTAAGGGTAGGCTATTTGGGATAAGTGAGCTAATAATGAAATAATGGCCTCAATCATATGTGCATATGAATACATTAAAAATTAGACATATAGAATGGAATAAAGCAAAGATTACAATTATATAGAAGGAAACACACAAGAATAAAATATTATGGTTAAATAATGTAACCATGTAATTAAGCTCAAATCTCACGGATTGTGTGTTCTTTAGCTCTAAACCATGTTCCAAATACAATCTTCAAACAAGTTTAACACAAATTTTTTTAATTCAATTTAGTGAAATGCTATAAAAAGGTTTCTTGAAAAAGAAATTATTATTTTAACCAAGTAGTGGTAAAATAAGCACAAAATGTAACAAACATGCAATCAAACATGTAAATGCAACAACTAATTTAACAAAAAAAATTTAAACATTGGTGTTGAGTCAAAAAGTAGTTACCCGCGGAAGTTGGTATCGACCTCCCCACACTTAAAGATTGCACCGTCCTCGGTGCATGCAAAGATGTGCAAGTGGACGGGTGGCTCTAACTGATGCTTTTTCTCCAAAGAATGTGCGCCAGACTTGTTTACTGCTCCAATTAGAAACTTTTCCTTTTCTCTCTTGGTGGCCATCCTGAAAAAGGGAGAAGGGAGGGGAAAGAACCCACAAGCAAATATATGAAAAGAAATAAAACATATATGGTCTAGTGCCAAATAACAAGGTTCTCAACTACATGGTCACGACAACATGTAAGTGAGAAAATAATAGAAGCACAGGGCATGTCAACTAAATAGCAAACAAGTCAAGGTACACCCAAAATAATGCAAAAAATATGGAACAGTTGAGTAAGAGAATTTTAACACCAATGTGAAAACAACAAGTATAGAAAAGAAAGAGAGAAGAAAAGGAAGAAAGGAAAGAGGAAAGAATAGGAAAGGATAGAAGAAAGGAGTAAGATGGAAAATAGGACGCGATGCGTAAGCCTGCATCTGGCGTACGAGTGAAAACTAAGTTGGCCACGCGACGCATAAGCATCGACCACGCGTACGCGTGGGTGGTCTGAAAGCGAAAGGACACGCACGCGTCAGGGACGCGTATGCATGGGTGATTCTGTGCCTCTAGCACAGTTACAGCGTGGGGGCAGCACAACTTTCTGTCCAACATACTTTTTACGATGATTTTCCTATCCACGCGTGCGCGTGGTTGACGCGTACGCATGGGTCGAATTGTGCGCAGAGCACACCAGCCGCACAATTCCATCACAACTTTCTGTTCGTTGGATGGAAGAGCGAAGTTGTTATCGACGCCTACGCGTGGCTTGCGCGCACGCGTGGTTTGCCCCCATTTTCTTTATGCAGAATGCAAAATGCAAAATACAGATGAATATGCAGAATTTATGAATGAACACTATGGAAAAACAAAAGAAAATAAAACTAGGAATGAAATAGAACGATCATACCATGGTGGGTTGTCTCCCACCTAGTACTTTTAGTTAAAGTCCTTAAGTTGGACATTTGGTGAGCTCCTTGTCATGGTGGCTTGTGCTTGAACTCGTCTTGAAACTTCCACCAATGCTTGGACTTCCAATAAGCTCTATCAACACCAGGTAAATTCCTCAAGCTTTGATGGAGTGCTGCACAAGCTTTGAGCTCCCAAAATTGATCTTCATATATTCCCAGATCCCAAATCTTGATTCTACACCCGTCTTCAAGTTGATCATCATGATTCCATCCGGGTGGTAAGCAATCCGAATTCTCATTAAGGCATCCAAACAGCTTTCTAGACCCATTCATTCAAGCTCTACACCAATCCTTGCACTTCAACTTGGAGCATGCAACCATATTAAACCTTGCAGGACAACTCTTACCACAAACCATCTTTCTCTTACTCTTAATGTCACAAAGAGCTCTAAGTTGACCATCCATCTCCAGTAGCCCATATTCAAGTGGGAAAGTAAAGGTTAAGGATAGGAATTTTACCCACTTGAATGTTGTATTGGATGGTACTGACTTTGGGAGAGGTGTTTCCAATCGTCTTGCAAGCTCCACTCCCTTGTGCTCTTCTTTGAATTCTTCCACCTCTTTGCAAGCCTCTTCAAATTCAACCGCTTCCTCTTGGTAGCTTTCTTCCAATTCAATCTCCTCTTCATTTCCTACCAAGGGCATGGGAGGCTGTGCTTCTTCTTCTTTAATCTCCATCTCTTGATCAACCTCTACAAAGTCTTCAACCATGATATGTCGTAGAGGTTGTACACCCTCCTCAACATCAATTTTAGACATCTTTGAAGGAGGCTCTATAACTTGACTTTCCCATGGAGGTTCAACATCTCCTAAGTCTTCAACCACTTCTTCTTCTTCAATAATTACGGCTTCCTCCAGTTGTTTTAGCATAAAATCGTACTCCTCCTTGATGATCTCCTTTCTATGGCAACTCCCTTTAACTACTCCTTCATCTTCAAGGGTCTCTCCTACCTCCACATTTTGGGCCCCCTCTTGCTCCTCTGGAAATAAGGCCGCATGTAACCGATCCATCGCGATTGCATCCCTAAGACGATTCCTTCTCTCTTGTTCCATGTCTATAGTATAATTGGGATCATCTTGCTCTTGGATTGATGGATGTGGGTGCTCTTCTATGGAGGGTGGTGATGGGATGGAGAGATCATTATGTGGTTGAAAAAGAAGTGCACTAGAGCTTGAGGGTTAAGTATTCGAGGTAGAGGATTGGTCCATGCGGGATGTAAGAGCTTGAAGAGTAGAGGTGAGACTAGTGATAGAGGCAAGTGTGGTATGAAGCTCTGTTTGCCCTTGGTGAATAGCACCAAGGGTGTTATCATCCAGTGGAGGTTGGGGTGGATAGGAGGGTTCATTATTTTGGAGAAATGGTGCATGGTAGAAAGGTGGTTCTTCTTGGTAAGGGCATGGAGATGGTGAATATTGAGGTGGCGGCTCATGAGAGTAATTGTGCTGGAATGTGGGTGGTTCTAAGTATAGTTCATAAGGTGGATAAGGGTTAGGGTCATATGAGGGTGTTTGGTAGTAGGGGGCTTGTGAGTTTGGTGGTTCAAACCTATGTTGAGGAGGGGGGTCATAAGAATATGATGGGGCTTGTTGGTAACTACAAGGGGGTCCACCATATTTATCATCTTGGTATGCACCCTGGAATGGTTCTTGACTATAGTAATTTGGTGGAGGTTGGTTGTCACGAAAAGGTCCACCATAACTATTATCTTGGTATGCATCATAGAATGGTTGTTGGTTATAGCGAATTGGAGGGGGTTGTTGCCAAGAGGGTTGATCAAATCCTTGTGGCTCTTCCCATCTCTGATTCTTCCAACCTTGATGCCTGTTGACATTATAGCTTCCATTCCTTACAATAATATTGGAACCAAACTTGAAGCTAGAGGGTGAGAATTCATAATAGTTAATAAAAATGAAAACAAAAACGAAAACAAACAAACAAGCAAAAGCAAATATTTACAATAACCAATAATAAGGCACACGTTTGCAACTCCCCGGCAACGGTGCCATTTTGACGAACGGTTTCTTGAGTGGTCTAGAATTTTACAAATAAGCTCTCGTTGAAAGTATAGCTTCTAAACCAACAAAAATCCTTTCGTACAAAAAACTTGTTTGTCACTAAAGCAAACCCAGTAAAATTTATAACCGAAGTATTTAAACCTCGGGTCATCTCTCAAGGAATTACAGGGAGGTATGATTTATTATTGGTTATGGAAAAGTATCTTTTCGGTTTTTTGAAAGTTTGAACAAGGAATTTAGATGGCAAGAAAATAAATTAATAACTAGAAAAACTCTTAGCAAGGTATGAGAACTGGAAATCCCATCCTAGTTATCCTTATCAGGTGTGATGAGAATTGTTTATTGCTCCTACTTAGTTAACCCTTACTAAATAAAGGAAAGTCACATGGACTAATCAATTTGATTCCTCAGGTCCTAGTGAACTCTTATGGAAAGACTAGCTTTAGAGGGATCCAAATCAATCAGCAAATTTCAATTTTCAATCAACAGTTGAGTTTGATAACTCAAGTGTCACCAATTACTCAACCAAAGCAAAGGGAGAAGAAATTTAAATTAAATTAAAAGCATCCATAACATAAATATAGGAAAGCAATCTTAAATCTGAAATACCTCAATTTGTATTAAATAGGAAATCAAATTAACATGGAGTTCATAAACCAATATTGAGAAAATAAACAAACTCAAGTAATAGAATAAATAAAAGTAGAAGAGAACATAAATTAAAGGAACATTGAATCTGAAATTGAGAAGAAATAATCCTAAAGTTAAGAGAAATCCTAAATCCTAAAATCTAAGAGAGAGGAGAGAGCCTCTCTCTCTAGAAAACTACATCTAAAACCTAAAATTGTGTGAATAATGAATGTTGTCTTGAGTCTCTGCATGTTCCCTTGCTTTAGTCTGTGTTTTTGGACCGAAAACTGGGTCAAAACACGGCCTAAAATCGCCCTCAGTGTTTTCTGTTAATTCTGCAGATCACGCATGTCGCACGTACGCGTCAGTCACGCGTTTGCGTCGCTAGTCGTTTTGGCGTGTCACACGTTCGCGTCAAGCACGCGCTCACGTCATATTGCAGAACTCCAATCCACGCGTACGCGTCAGGCACGCGCACGCGTCACTGCAATTTTCTCCATGTCGCGCGCACGCGTGAGCCATGTCTGCTCATCGCTGCTCGCTGGTTATCTCCTTTGTTTCTTGTGTTCCTTCCATTTTTTGCAAGCTTCCTCTCCATCTTCTAAGCCATTCCTGCCCTATAAAGCCTGAAACACTTAACACACGGATCACGGCATTGAATGGTATAAAGGAGAATTAAAATACACAAATTAAAGACTTCTAGGAAGCAAGTTTTCAACCATAGACAAGACTAGGAAGGAGTTATAAAGCCATGAAAATCATATGAATAAGTGGGTAAAGACTTGATAAAAACCACTCAATTAAACACAAGATAAACCATAAAATAGTGGTTTATTAGTGCTTGTTATTTGTTATTGTATATATGTGAATATTGTTAATATATTTGCCTTTTGCTTCTTGGTTGATATACTAATTTATAGTCTAAGTCGTTGGATTATGAGGTGACATTGACGGAGACCTTCAAGTATACCCATACTTTGAAGGTAAATAAGGAGAGATTTGCTGACGATTGGTCTGTGGCCCATTATGTGAGTTTATTTTAATCCTAAGTTTTAACTTTATTTGGTTTAAAGCAAATTATTTAACTATTATCCTAATCACAACTAACTTGTATGACACACGAGGAGTACACGCTGAGGTTGGAGGCCACGACCCAGCAATCTTAGTCGCCTAGTAGGGCCGACGAAGTCGGCTCCAAGACCTCAGTGGTGAATCCCGATAGGATTTAGCGCGAGTTTACCTCAAAACCTCATAAGAATCACCGCTTCGGGTTGGAGTCGTTCTTCACCAGTGGCCTCCGCTCCTCCCGTTGGTGGCTTCCTCTGCCTCTGCCTCTGTCACCAGCCCTGCTGATCCCCAACAAGTTGTTGACCTGAAAAAGAAGGTGCAAAAACTAACACATGAGCTTCAACAGCAGGCAGAGCAATTTGAACAGAGGTATCGAGAGATTCTTGCACGCGTTGCCGTCAGCTCAGACCTGACGGAGAAGCATGAGCAACTTGAATGATTGCAACAGCATATAAAGGAGTACAAGCAGCAAACATACGTTGGAGGCAGTAGCGCTGCTAGTTCTAGTGGTGATCCTGGTGGGGCACCGGTGACAACACGTTCTCCATCGCCTCAGTAGGGGGGACCACGAAGACGAAAAAGATTACCGAGATCTGTAAGATTTAGGGTTTTACATATTTTCCTTTTTCTATTTCATTGTATTCAACATTTGTGATATTTTATTTCATTCAGACCATTTATTTTTTAAAAAAATAATTTCTTGATTTCTGATAATGTTAAATTTATGCTAACACTTTTATTAACAAGATTCTACTAATTGTGTATTAATTGTGCCAAAAAAATTTAAAAAATAAAATTAACATTACAGTAAGATTTACTATCGGATAAATTCGACAATAAATTGACGCCTAAACACGTAAAATGGTGTCAAAGTTACTGTCAGATGTATCCGACGGTAACCATCAACACGATCTTGCCAAATCCATTGAAAAGACCGATGAAAAATCCGCTAGTAATTAGTGTCGGACAAAATAAGTCTGCTCGTAAGCAGTTTTCGGCAACGTTTAAACCGTCAATCCAAGGACGATGGTAAATCTAACGGTAATCTATTTAGCAAAAGATTTATTTGATTAATCCGACGGTACTCATCATTTTTCTTGTAGTACAACACATTTGCAAATGTGATACGTGCAACAATAAACATGTCTTATCTCGTTTGCAGTGTAAATGAAATATATATACAGATATTTTGTTTACACTGTAAACGAGATAAGTAATGTAATGAAAATCGGTAAAAACGCTATAGATTACCTATATGGCTATATCCGTAAATAAATTATTTATTTTATTCATTTAAAAAAATTCATTCTTTTCGCCTCTCTGTTAATAAATTATTTAATTTTCTAATTTGTTTGTGAGCAATACATATATTAATTATAATCACAAAATATGTTATTTCAAAATAAATTACTTATATATATATATATATATATATATATATATATATATATTGTGATCTCATTTATTGCTATAAATGCTAAATTGAATAAGTCATAATTACTTTTGATTTGGAATTAAATGAGAATAAAATCAGATATTATCTTTTTCATTTTAGATATATTATCTTTTGGACTTTAGATACTATTTTTATTTGAGCTTTAGGATTTAGTGGGTGCCATGCTGAAATATAAATAGTGACTTCAGGTTTCGGTCCCCAATATACGAAATCCACCTTTGTCGTTCTTTCCCCATCAGAAGAGTCACAATTCAGCCCTATTAGAAATACAGAAGGCTTTGGTTGAAGAAGATCGAAAGAACTACAATACTGAGACAATCCTTCCATCAATTTCTGATTTCTAATTTCTTATTTCTATGAAAAAGGTATGCCTCTGCACTATCATATTTTTTTATGATTCAATATTAATGATCTAGATTAATAAAATAATTTATTCCAACAAGTAGTATCA
Organism: Arachis stenosperma; assembly: GCF_014773155.1. Classification (NCBI taxonomy): domain Eukaryota; kingdom Viridiplantae; phylum Streptophyta; class Magnoliopsida; order Fabales; family Fabaceae; genus Arachis; species Arachis stenosperma. Next base: position 46,157,352 of record NC_080385.1, read on the forward strand.
AAACCATCAATAATTTAATCATAAAAAATATTTAGTTTGATTTTGCTGAATCAATATATAAATCGATGTATATATGTGTTCTTTACATTATGATATTGGATATTTAAAAACATATATGTATATTATGTGTGTGCGACTGTGCGTGTATATATATAAATTTAGTATTGTTCCGCAATGAATATTATTGTTGCCATTTGAATTGCTTTCGGCCATTATATATATATATATATATATATATATATATATATATATATATATATATATATATATATACTCATCTAATTAATGATTTATTCTGAAATATTGCTAAATTTTGATTGTTTAAAGATTTAAATTGTGTGCAATTAATTTGGTGTAAAGTTAATTGATTATCCTTTTGGGATATAAGGATTATTATGTATATGTCACATATGCAAATATTAATCTGCCCAAAAGAAGATTTATATTTGACCAAGTTATGTGTACATACTAATAATATTTGAGTAATAAAAAATTATGTTCATTATTTATGCAAACAGTAATCGGCTCAAAGAAAGTTTATTGTTTGGCAAAATAATAAGCATTACACACTTTTGTTTATTTTCTGTTAATTATGCGATAAATAATCGGCTCAAAGGAAAATTATTGTTTGGCCAATTAATAGAAAATATATGCGGTAATAAATACGTTGTGAAGCTTAAGTTTCCATGTGCGCATTCAGTCGATCCAAAGAAAGACTTAATGTGCGATAAAAATTTTGGCAATATTTGATTACTGCAATGAGAGTATCACTTATAGTTAATTTTTCTATCCAAAGATTGAAAATTAATGTTGTTCTAAATATCTCAATATGGATTTTTTTCCCATTATTTAACTAATGTTTACTGCATGTTTTTTATTCTAATCCAGAAACTATGACTTCATCTACTAATGTTTCTGTAAAAATTGGCAGTATTCCTATATTGAATGGTTTAAACTTTAAGGTTTGGCATGGAAATTGTCCTCGGTTGTATGGATTTAGATATAGCTCTTCGAAAAAAGAAACCTACTTCCACTCCAAAAAATCTCAATGAGGTTAAAATAGAGAAGTGAGAGAGATCCAATCAAATGAGTATTATAATCATGAAGCGCTCAATTCCTAAGGCATTTCGAGGATCAATTACTGAGGATAAAGATGCCAAATAATTCTTGAAAGATGTTGAAAAATTCTTTGTTAAGAATAAAAAGGCAGAGGCAAGTATCCTTTTGAGCAAACTTGTCTCTATGAGGTATAAAGGTAAAGGGAACATAAGGGAGTACATTATGAAAATGTCTCATCATGCTTCTAAATTGAAAGCACTAAAGTTAGAGTTGTCTGAAGATTTACTCATGCTTTTCATTTTGATCACCCTTCCTGTACACTTTGGGCAATTCAAAGTGAGTTCTAACACTTTGAAGGACACTTGGTCCCTAATTGAGCTTATATCTCACCGTGTACAAGAAGAAGAGAGGTTGCAGCAAGATAAGACTGAAAGTGCTCACATGGTTTCATCTTCTCAGTATAAGAGAAAGCGTGATACTACTGCGGATGCACCTTCTCAGCAGAAAAATGCTAAGAAACAGGATCAAGTTTCAACCTGTTTCTTCTGTAAGAAGGTGGGACACATGAAGAAGGATTGTACCAAATATGCCACTTGGCGTGTAAAGAAGGGTATGATTCTTTCTTTCGTTTATTCTGAGGCTAATTTAAGTTATGCACCTATTGATACTTGGTGGGTAGATTCTGCTCCTACTACTCATGTAAGTGTTACTATACAGGATTCTTGTAGAGCCGACCGCCAAGTGATGCTGAAAGATACATCTATGTGGGAGACGGCAATATAGTTTGAGTTGAAGTTAAAGGAACCTTTAGATTATGTTCCACGAGTATATTTTACTTGGATTTATTAGAGACATTTTATGTACCGTCATTTAGATGGAATTTAGTTTCTGTTTCTCGTTTGGACAAATCAGGTTATTTTTGTTCGTTCGGAAAGAATAAAGTCAGTCTCTTTTATAATTCGAATAATATTTGCTCTAATCATTTGGTGGATAATCTATATAGGCTTGATTTGAATTCCTATAATAATGAAATACTACAAACAGGTACAAAACGAAAACTAAATGAGAATTCGGCATTATTATAGCACAAACACTTAGGTCACATCTCTAAACAGAGAATTCAGAGGCTCGTGTCAGATGAAATTCTTGGACCCTTAAATTTGGTGAAGTCTAAAGTCTGCATTGAGTGCATAAAGGGAAAAAGGACAAACGAAAGGAAATTAGGTGCCGAGAGAGCTAAAAAGATGTCTTAGAACTGATACATACCGATATATGTGGCCCATTTCCTACTGTCTCTTAGAATAGACAACGGATGTTTTCAACTCTTTCAAAGATGAAGTTGAACTTCAACTTGGAAAAAATTAAAACTGTCAAATCTGATCGTGGCGGTAAATACTATGGAAGATATGACGGTTCAGGTGAGCAACGAGACTTTTGCTCTTTTCCTAGAGAAGTGTGGTATTGTTCCGCAATACACCATGCCAGGCAAACCTAGTATGAATGGTGTTGCAGAGCGAAGGAACCGAACTCTTAAGGACATGGTGAGAAGTATAATTAGTCATTCTTCCTTTTCTGAATCACTCTGGGGAGAAGCCTTAAAGACCGCAGTGTACATTCTTAATAGGGTGCCAAGCAAAGTAGTTAACAAAACCCCTTATGAAATTTGGACTGGAAAAAGGCCCAGTATAAAGCATTTGCATATTTGGGGATGTCCCGCTGAGGCGTGACCTTATAGGTCGCATGAAAGAAAATTGGACTCAAGGACAACTAGTTGCTACTTTGTTGGCTACGCTGAGCGTTCACATGGGTACAAGTTTTACAATCCTACATCAAGGTCTATTTTTGAAACGGAAAATGCGAGATTTCTTGAAGATGTTGAGTTTGGGGATGGAAATATTAGGAATGTTGCTTTTTATGAGAATTCTGTAACTGATAATGATAAGGTCTTTGTACCAATTATTGTCGAAGATACAGTTATAATACATGAGCACAATAAGAATCCTACTGTAGATCAGTTACAGTATGATAAACCCCTATTTTATGATTCATCTTGTGCTTAAATTGAGTGTTTTTATCAACTCTTCACCCAGTTATTCATATGAATTTGCATGGTTTAACAATTCCTTCCTTATGATATGACATATGAGAAAACATGTTTCCTATGCTTTAAAAATATTAAATTTAATCATCCTTTATTACCATTCGATGCCGTGATTTGCGTGTTGAGTACTTTCAGATTTTATAGGGTAGGAATTACTTAAAGGATGGAAAGGAAACATTCAAAAATGGAAGGAAAGCACAAAATTGAGTTATTGAAGAAACTGGCAGCGACGCGTCCGCGTGGATGACGCGAACGGGTGCTTTGCGAAAAGTGGCATCTGCGCGAACGCGTGGCTCATGCGAAACACAGATGACACGGACGCGTGACTGACGCGACCGCGTGGAAGAGCAACACTCTAGATGACGCGACCACGTGACCCACGCGGACGTGTGACGTGCGCGATCTGGAGAAATTGCAGAAGTCGGCCCCAGCAACTGCTGGACCCTTTTTGGTCCAGATCCAAGCCCAGAGAACACAGATTAAAGGCTATAAATTGGGGAATCCATCCATTCATAAATATAGAGGATACAACATACATTCATACATAGTTTTAGGTTTAGATGTAGTTTTTAGAGAGATAGGCTCTCTACTCTCTCTTAGGATTTAGGATTAGGATTCCTCTTAAAGGATTTAGGATTTGTTCTTCTCAATTTCCAGGTTTAATATTCCTTTTATTTATTTTCTCAATTTGGTTTATGAACTCTTTATGTTTAGATTAATCTTCTATTTAATACAATTTGAGTTATTTCAGACTTATGATCGCTTTCTTTTATTTATTATATAAATAATTTGGATTTTTCCCTTTTGGCTTTGGTTGAGTAATTGATAACTCTTGAGTTATCAAACTCAGCAGTTGATTAATATTTGAAGTTTGCTGGTTGATTTAGATCCCTCTAAAGCTAGTCTTTCCTTAGGAGTTGACTAGGACTTGAGGAATCAAATTAGTTGGTCCACTTGACTTTCCTTTATTTAGCAAGGGTTAACTAAGTGGGAGCAACGGACAATACTCATCACACCTGATAAGGATAACTAGGATGGGATTTCCAATTCTCATACCTTGCCAAGAGTTTTCTAGTTATTAATTTATTAATTCCTATAATTTATTTCTCTTGTTCAAACCTTTTCAAAAACCCAAAAATACTATTTTCCATAACTAATAATAAATCATACTTCCCTGCAATTTCTTGAGAAGACGACCCGAGGTTTGAATACTTCGGTTTATAAATTTTATTGGGTTTGTTACTTGTGACAACCAAATGTTTGTACGAAAGGATTTTCTGTTGGTTTAGAAGCTATACTTACAACGCGATCATATATTTGTGAATTTTTTTACCGATAGAAAATCCGTTTGTCAAAATGGCGTCGTTGCCAGGGAATTACAAACGTGTGCCTTATTATTGGTTATTGTAAATATTTTTCTTTTACTTGTTTATTTGTTTTTGTTTTTATTTTCCCTTTCTATTTCTAATAGCTACTATGAGTTCTCACCCCTCTCGCTTTGAGTTTGGTTCTAATTTTGTTGAAAGGAATGGAATCTATAACAGGACTATGCATCACGGTCAAAGCAATCCAAGATGGATGGAGCCAAGAGGATCTGATCAGCTTTTTAGGCAACAACACCTTCCAAGATATCATGGACAAGGACCATTCTACAATGCATACCAAGCTGATAGATATGGTGGACCCCCTGGTAGTTACCAACAAGCCCCACCCTGTGCTCATAGACCATCCTCTCAACATAGCTTTGAACCACCACACTCACAAGCTCCTTTTCACCATTCACCACCGTATAATCCTTATCCGCCCCAATTCCAATCCAATTACTCCCAAGAACCACCACTTCCCTATGTACCATGTCCATATCCATCACATCAAGAATCACAGGCTCGCTTCGAAGAATCAGTAGATCAATTTCATGCAACCCTTCATCAATTGGAGCAAGCAATAAATCAATTATCTTCCAAACGTTCAGACACTCAAGGAATCCCCATGACTTCATGTGGAGAATCTAATGAAGAACGTAGCATGAAGGAGATACTAGAAACTCCAGTGGACAGTACAGAGCATGACTACGTACTGGAACAAGTAGAGGAAGCTGTCATTGTAGAAGAAGAAGAGTTGATTAAAGACTTAGGAGACGCTGAACCTCCAGGGAAATCCAGAGTTGTGGAGAATTCTGTCAAGGACATTACAATTGATGCTAAGGACGATAGTGCACAACCCCCAAGGCAGGTATCTTATGAAGAACTGGACAGAATAACCCAAGACACAAGTTTCCTTGATGATGATAATCACAAGTCAAGTTCTCTTAGTAATGAACTTGCATCTGCAAGTGAATTCTTGGAGATAGAAGAATCTTCCCCAAGTGAATACGAAGATGATACAGAGGTAGACTTTTCTCAACCTCCCAATTATGACTCAAGTGATGAGTAAGATATCGAAGACTTTGACCAAGACATTGTTGAAATGGAAGAAGTTTGCAAAGAAGTGGAGGAATTCACAGAAGGCCACAAGGGAGTAGAGCTTGCAAAGCCACTGGAAACACTTATCCCAAGGCCACTACCACCCAACTCCAACTTCAAGTGGGTAAAATCCTTGACCTTTATCTTTACTTTTTCACTTGAATATGGTTTACTTGAAATAGATGGCCAGCTTAGAGCTCTCTGCGGCTTTAAGAGCAAAAGAAAAATGACTTGCACTCAGAGTTCGTATGCAAGATTCAATGAGGTTTCACACTTCAATTTGAGGTGCAAGGATTGGTGTCAAGCTCAATTGAAAGGATCTCGGAAGCTGTTTGGTCACTACAGTGAGAATTTAGATTACTCGCCACCCGGCTAGAAAAATGCAGATCAAGACAAAAATGGGTGTAAAAATAAAGTTTGGGATCCTGGAGTCTGTTCTGACATTCAACACACTGGAAGCCTGGAAACCTGTTTAAAACTGCTCAAAGGCTTTACGTGCCTTGTTTGGGACCCCGGAGGATGCTGGCATTCCAAACATTGGTGGAGATTCCTAGATGAATTCAAGCACAAGCCACCATAACAGAAAGCTCATCAAATGTCCAACTTAAGGACTTTAACTAAAAGTGCTAGGTGGGAGACAACCCACCATGGTATGATCGTTCCTTTTCCATTTTAGTCTGTTTTTTTTTTAATTTTGATTGAACCTAGAATTGTGCATAACATTCATTGCATTTTGCATACTGCATAAAAAAATTACCCTACGCGAGCGCGCAGGCCACGCGTGGGCGTGGAATAGAAATCGGCGTTAAGATCCAACGCCTAGAAAATTGGGCTGGAATCGTGCGACTGGTGTGCGTTTACCACAAAAAGGCCCACGGATGCGAACGCGTCACTTGCACAACACTCATTCCATGCGAAAGCGTGAGCAACGCGTCCGCATCGCGTGAATATTATGGCCCCTTAAATGGAAATAGAGAGTTGCGCCAAAACAACACTGGAACTGTGCGTCTAACACAATTCACAGCGATGCGTTCGCGTGCCTCACGCGTCCGCGTCACTCATCTTTTACCCAACTTAGCAATCGCTTCAATCACGCGACCGCGTCATACCCCTTTTCCCTTAATCATGCGATCGCGTGCCCCACACATTTGCGTGGATTTGAATCCACTAAACTAAACCACGCGAAACCCTACCCGTCGCGCCCCCTTCCCCCTTCTCCTTCCTTCTCTGCAACCCCCTCCCTCCTTTGCAACCACCACCGCCGCGCCCACCACCCCAACCACCCAAACCATCGTAACCACCCAGAACCACTACCAACACCCTCACCTCCCTCCCTTCTCACCCACTTCTCCCTCCGCCATTAAACCCTACCCGAGCCCCCAATCACCGAGCCCCAACCACCGTGCCGCCTCCCATCACCTCCGACCACCACCACAGCCACCACCCTCGCCCCCTTCTTCTCTTCCCTCACCCTCCTTCACCATACACCAGCCCCACAAACACAACCCTCCGCCACTGCCCCCATCCGAACTACCGCCATGCCACCACCGTGCAGCCACCAACGCCACTACTCCTCTCTCTGTCTCAAACTCTAATCCTACCCACACCATGTTTCGCCGAACACCGTTCCCTTTACCAGTTCATTAGTTAGTTAGTTGCATATTTTTCAGATTCTGTTCAAATTAGGATAGTTAGAGATGCATGATTGTAGTGAAATTTAGGTGGTTAGGTAGCTAGGATGTGGTTATTGGATTTAGGCCTGATAATTGCACCGTTCTTGATTACCTGTTTTATCTATTTCACAATTTTGATCTGGCTGTGATAATAATTCTGTTCATATGCTGTTCTTCATGTTTCATGCTGCTATTAGACTGATCTTTAATGTTCCTGCTATTTGTGACTCTTTGCAGCACCTTTTTCATCTCATATGAACTGTTTTTCTTTCTATTTATTACCTGGGAACATCCAATTTTAGCCGGAATGCTGCCCAATTTTCTGCAACTTGTTTTCATGTATTGAGTTTGGAAACTTAATATTTTGCATTACTTGATTTCAACCAAACCAATTCATGACTGCCCGGGCTATCATTCTTATTCCTTTTGATTCCCTGGTTATTAAATTGCATTATTGATGATTTCATTTCTATTTTGCAACTCTTGCACCTATCTGAATTGTCATCACTAAACTGAAATTTTTGCTTCAATATGAGTTGATTGTTCTTTAAATTTGTGGATTTATTATTAACTAGGAAACTCATCATCATTCCACTTACTTTAACTTTCTTTTTACTAACTCACTGCCTTCACTTTCTAACTTTCTTTTTACCTATTAACCATTTCAACTTTCTGACTTCTCTTTTTACCTTACTACTTTAACTTTCTAACTCAAGGCATGACCACTATTTTTCCTAATTAACATGAATTCCACTTATCATGTATTTTGGATTGTAATTTTTATTTTCAGACTTTTTCACTCGAATACAATTCAAAATGCACATATATTTAACTCATTTCATGCTTTTCTTGCTCTTTTGCCACTCTGTGCTTATATTGCTATTATGCTATTTGCCTACTTATTTTTCTGCTTTTATTCTTCAATTGTATCCTAGAATTTCTACTTTTCAGGATGTCTGACCCTTAAAGCAAAGGAAAAGCCAAAGCAACCACTGGCAAAAGGAAAAGAGGTGAATCCTCTATGACCATACTTGTCATCTTGCATGATGATTCCTGGCGGGAGAAGAACTTTACCCCGCAGAAAAAGGCTGATCAGTTGGTACCTGCAGCTGACCCAGTAAAATTTGTAAACAAATACTGTGAGTTGAGGTACCAGTTTTTGCCACATCCAGGAACCTATACCTGGAAAGGACCCTCAAAATTTCAAAAGAACTCAAGCAATACACTTCAGACCAAATTAAACAGCGAGGCTGGTTCTTCCTGAAGAGAAACTTGACTGAGATCAACTCATCCTGGGTCAGAGAATTCTACTGTAACTACTTTAAAACATCCCTGGATGCAGTACAGCTCAGAGGCAAACAAATTCTGGTTACTAAGGAAGCCATAGAAAACATCCTCCAGCTCCCACCTAAATCAGATCAGCCAGACGGTTACCAAAGGGCTAAAGAGGATATGAGATTCATGAGATTTGACTGGGATGCAGTGAAACGGGCTATAGCTCTTGATCCTACTGTTCCATGGTCATGGGAAAGAGCACAGTGGTACCTAAGGGAATCAGGCTGATATATCTCAATTATGAGGCTCGACTTTGGCAGCAGATTCTGAGTAACTACGTAATGCCGATCACTCATGAGACAAAGGTGCCAGCTGCTATGATTACCCTCATCTAGTGTGTGATGGAGGGTAAGGACCTATATCTGCCCCGCTTCATCTGACATTACATGGCCAAGGTCTATGTCAGAGGCACCCTCCCATTTCCATTCCTGATTACTTAGTTGGGTCGCCGAGCTGAGGTACCTTGGGAAATTGCTGATGAAAAGTCATCCGCCGCGGACTGCAGGAAGATCATCCCTCACAGTAGGAAGTTTCAGGCTCTAGGCTACCAACCTCCGTTTCTCACTGACTTTGCTGATGCAACTACATCTTCAGCTACCCTTTTAGCATCCACTGCCCCAGCTCCATCCACTGCACCCCCACCTGCTCTTGAACCCGTTTATCTTCTGGTGCACTGACTCTTTGATCGCTTAGACCAGATGGAGCGCCGCCACCAGCAGCAATTTGAGAGGTCTGAACGTCGCAACAGGCGACGTTATGAGAGGTCTGAGCGTCGCCACAAGCGACGCTATGAGCACCTCAAGTTGATGATCTGATCCGGTGCCGACATCCCCTCCGAACCTGACACACCTTCAGATACATCTGAGGAGGAGGCGAGCGATCATGAGGAGGAGGCACATACCCAGACTGAGCAGGGAGGTCCTAAGCACACTGCACCACACCATGAGGAGCACCACCACCTACAGGCAGCAGATCCAGAGATTTCTCTACAGACAGAGCCTCCGCTTCAGCAGATCGCTCCTCCTACACTCACAGAGACTGCAGACCTTCAGCTTACCACTGAGACACCGGCAGCCCATCCTTCCAGAGATGACACTTCTTCACACCCAGTTTGAGTGAGCATCGAGGACGATGCTATTATTTAAGTGTGGGGAGGTCACCATCTTTGGCATATATTTTTTGTGAACCACTACAGACTCTTATCTTATTTTGTTCATTTTCTGTATTTTATTTGCACATTTTTCTCTTTTTTTGCTTTTGCTGTATTTTTGCATTCTGCACTTTGGGCTGTATATATCTTAGATATTTTAGCTTAATTTGCACTTTTAGTTTACTACTTATATATTAAGTGGATTAATTAGTATAGTTTACCCTTTTAGCATATGATAAGTTGGTTTAATTGAAAATAAAAGAGTAAACTAGGAACTTTAGTAAATCAAAACAATCCACACACCTTGTATATATAGCATTACATGTTAGTTAGTTAACAATATTTCATCAAGGAAGAACACTAAGATTTTAAGGGCCACCCTAAGATTTACATTGAGTTTAATGGAAACTCTTGATTTCTACTTGCATGACTGATGAGCGGATAATTTGTACGCTTTTTGGCACTGTTTTTAGTATGTTTTTAGTGTGATCTAGTTAGTTTTTAGTATATTTTTATTAGTTTTTAGTTAAAATTCACTTTTCTGGACTTTACTATGAGTTTGTGTGTTTTTCTGTGATTTTAGGTATTTTCTGGCTGAAATTGAGGGACCTGAGCAAAAATCTGATTCAGAGACTGAAAAGGACTGCAGATGCTGTTGGATTCTGACCTCCCTGCACTCGAAGTGGATTTTCTGGAGCTACACAAGCCCAATTGGCGCGCTTTCAACGGCGTTGGAAAGTAGACATCCTGGACATTCCAGCAATATATGATAGTCCATACTTTGCCCAAGATTTGATGGCCCAAACTGGCGTTCAAAGTCACCTTCAGAATTCCCAGCGTTAAACGCTGGAACTGGCACCAAAATGGGAGTTAAACGCCCAAACTGGCACAAAAGCTGGCGTTTAACTCCAAGAAGAGTCTCTACACGAAAAATGCTTCAATGCTCAGCCCAAGCACACACCAAGTGGGCCCAGAAGTGGATTTTTATGTCATTTACTCATCTTTGTAATTCTTAAGCTACTAGTTCCCTATAAGTAGGACCTTTTACTATTGTATTTTTAATCTTTGGACATCTAGTTCTTAGATCAAATCTTGGTTTTTCTGGTTCCCTCTCTGGGGCCGAAGCCAATGATCACTTTTGTTCTTATGTATTTTCAACGGTGGAGTTTCTACACACCATAGATTAAGGTGTGGAGCTCTGCTATACCTCGAGTATTAATGCAATTACTATTGTTCTTCTATTCAATTTAGCTTGTTCTTGTTCCAAGATATCACTTGTTCTTCAACTTGATGAATGTGATGATCCGTGACACTCATCATCATTCTCACCTATGAACGTGTGACTGACAACCACCTCCGTTCTACCTTAGATTGAGTGAATATCTCTTGGATTCCTGATACACGACGCATGGTTGATCGCTTGACAACCAAGCGCTCGCCTGACAACCGAGCCAGCCATTCCGTGAGATCAGAGTCTTCGTGGTATAGGCAAGAACTGATGGCAGCATTCAAGAGAATCCGGAAGGTCTAACCTTGTCTGTGGTATTCTGAGTAGGATTCAATGATTGAATGACTGTGACGTGCTTCAAACTCCTGAGGGCGGGGCGTTAGTGACAGACGCAAAAGAATCACTGGATTCTATTCCGGCCTGATTGAGAACCGATAGATGGATAGCCGTGCCGTGACAGGGTGCGTTGAACATTTCCAATGAGAGGATGGGAGGTAGCCACTGACAACGGTGAAACCCTTGCATAAGCTTGCCATGGAAAGGAGTAAGAAGGATTGGATGAAGAGAGTAGGAAAGCAGAGAGACGGAAGGGACAAAGTATTTCCATTCGCTTATCTGAAATTCTCACCAATGGAATACATAAGTATCTCTATCTTTATCTTTATGTTTTATTCATCATCTATACCCATTTGAGTCTGCCTGACTAAGATTTACAAGGTGACCATAGCTTGCTTCATACCAACAATTTCCGTGGGATCGACCCTTACTCGCGTAAGGTTTATTACTTGGACGACCCAGTGCACTTGCTGGTTAGTTGTGCGAAGTTGTAGTGATCACAATTTCGTGCACCAAGTTTTTGGCGCCGTTGCGGGGGATTGTTTCGAGTATGGACAACTGACGGTTCATCTTGTTGCTTAGATTAGGTATTTTTCAGAGTTCTTAAGAATGAATTCTAGTGTTTCAAGGTGATGTTCTTATCATCACCAAAGCTGATTGATTCTCATCAATTTAGCTCTTGAATGCAATGTCCTGCTGAAGCTTGGCTAGCCATGTCTAATTCCTTTAGACTAAAGCTTTAGACTAACATTGCATGATCCCTGGAATTCTCATTAAGAATTTTGATACCTTTATTTTCTTTTCCACTTAATTTTCGAAAAATCCAAAAAAAAAAAACTACAAAATCATAAAAACCAAAAATATTTTATGTTTCTTGTTTGAGTCTAGTGTCTAATTTTAAGTTTGGTGTCTTGCATGCATTGTTTATTTGATCTTGGTTCCATTTTCAAGTCAATAATACAGGGAACTGAAGATTCAGTACATGCAACAGAGGAATTATACAGAAAAAGCTGGGCGTTCAAAACGCCCAGTGAAGAAGGAAATCTGGCGTTTAAACGCCAGCCAGGGTGCCTGGTTGGGCGTTTAACGCCCAAAAAGGTAGTGCATTGGGCGTTAAACGCTAGAATGTGCACCATTCGGGGCGTTTAACGCCAGGATGGCACAAGAGGGAAGATTCTGTTTTTAATTCAGATTTTTTTCAAGTTTTCAAAGTTTTTCAAAATCAAATCTTTTTCAAATCAAATCTTTTCAATCAAATGTTTTCAAAATCAATTTCTTTCCTTTTTCAAAGATACTTGCTAACAATTAATGATTTGATTGAACATTTCAAGTATGTTGCCTTTTCTGTTGAGAAAGGTTTAATGTTTGAATCATATCTTTTCTTGTTAGCCAAGTCATTAATTTTAAAATCAAATCTTTTTAAAATTGTTTTCAAATCATATCTTTTCAATCACATCTTTTTAAAAGCATAATTTTTCAAACATATCTTTTTAATCACATCTTTTTCAAAAATAGTTTTCAATCATATCTTTTTCAAAATCTTTTTCAAAAATCACTTGATTTCTTTCCCACTTTTAGTTTTCGAAAATTATCAATCAGTTTTTCAAAATGTTTTTAAAATCTTTTTAATTTAATTTTCGAAATTTCTTCCCCTCTTCTCACATCCTTTTATTTATGGAGTAACACTCCTCCTCAATGCACAATTCGAACTCTATCTCACTAAGTTCGAATTCTTCTACTTCTTCCTTCTATTTTTCTTTTCCTCTGACACCTCAAGGAATCTCTATACTGTGACATAGAGGATTCTATATTTTCTTGTTCTCTTCTCTTTCATATGAGCAGGAACAAAGACAAAGGCATTCTTATTGAAGCTAACCCTAAACCTGAAAGGACCTTGAAGCGAAAGCTAAGAGAAGCTAAGGCACAACTCTCTATAGAGGACCTGACAGAAATCTTCAAAGAAGAAGAACCCATGGCAGCCGAAAATAACAACAATGCCAACAATGCAAGGAAGGTGCTGGGTGACTTTACTGCACCTACTCCCGACTTCTATGGGAGAAGCATCTCTATCCCTGCCATTGGAGCAAACAACTTTGAGCTTAAGCCTCAATTAGTTTCTCTAATGCAACAGAATTGCAAGTTCCATGGACTTCCATTGGAAGATCCTCATCAGTTCTTAGCTGAATTCTTGCAAATCTGTGACACTGTCAAGACTAATAGGGTTGACCCTGAGGTCTACAGACTTATGCTATTCCCTTTTGCTATAAGAGACAGAGCTAGGACATGGTTGGATTCACAACCTAAAGAAAGCCTGAACTCATGGGAAAAGCTAGTCAATGCCTTCTTGGCAAAGTTCTTTCCACCTCAAAAATTGAGTAAGCTTAGAGTGGAAGTCCAAACCTTCAGACAGAAGGAAGGAGAATCCCTCTATGAAGCTTGGGAAAGATACAAACAATTAATCAGAAAATGTCCTTCTGACATGCTTTCTGAATGGAGCATCATAGGTATTTTCTATGATGGTCTCTCTGAACTGTCCAAGATGTCTTTGGATAGCTCTGCTGGAGGATCTCTTCATCAGAAGAAGACGCCTACAGAAGCTCAAGAGCTCATTGAAATGGTTGCAAATAACCAATTCATGTATACTTCTGAAAGGAATCCTGTGAACAATGGGACAAATCAGAAGAAAGGAGTTCTTGAGATTGATACTCTGAATGCCATACTGGCTCAGAATAAGATATTGACTCAGCAAGTCAATTTGATTTCTCAAATTCTATCTGGAATGCAAAATGCACCAAACAGTACTAAGGATGCTTCATCTGAAGAAGAAGCTTATGATCCTGAGAACCCTTCAATGGAAGAGGTGAATTACTTGGGAGAACCCTATGGAAACACCTATAATTCTTCATGGAGAAATCATCCAAATTTCTCATGGAAGGATCAACAGAGACCTCAACAAGGTTTCAACAATAATAATGGTAGAAGAAACAGGTTTAGCAATGGCAAGCCTTTTCCATCATCTTCTCAGCAACAGACAGAGAATTCTAAGCAGAACCACTCTGACTTAGCAACCATGGTCTCTGATCTGATCAAAACCACTCAAAGTTTCATAAATGAAACAAGGTCCTCCATTAGAAACTTGGAGGCACAAGTGGGACAGCTGAGCAAGAAAGTTACTGAACTCCCTCCTAGTACTCTTCCAAGCAATACAGAAGAAAATCCAAAAGGAGAGTGCAAGGCCATCAACATGGCCGAATTTGGAGAGGAGGAAGAAGCAGTGAACGCCACTGAGGAAGACCTCAATGGGCGTGCACTGACCTCCAATGAGTTCCCTAATGAGGAACAATGGGAATCTGAGGCTCAAAATGAGACCATAGAGATTCCATTGGACTTACTTCTGCCTTTCATGAGCTCTGATGAGTATTCTTCCTCTGAAGAGGATGAGTATGTCACTGAAGAGCAAGTTGCTAAATACCTTGGAGCAATCATGAAGCTAAATGACAAGTTATTTGGTAATGAGACTTGGGAGAACGAACCTCCTTTGCTCACCAAAGAACTGGATGACTTGTCTAGGCAGAAATTACCTCAAAAGAGACAAGATCCTGGGAAGTTTTCACTACCTTGTACCATAGGCACCATGACCTTCAAGAAGGCTCTGTGTGACTTAGGGTCAAGTGTAAACCTCATGCCTCTCTCTGTAATGGAGAAGCTAGGGATCTTTGAGGTGCAAGCTGCAAGAATCTCACTAGAGATGGCAGACAATTCAAGAAAACAAGCTTATGGACTTGTAGAGGATGTTCTGGTGAAAATTGAAGACCATTACATCCTTGTTGATTTCATAGTCCTAGAGACTGGGAAGTGCATGGATGAATCCATCATCCTTGGCAGACCCTTCCTAGCCACAGCAAAGGCTGTGATTGATGTGGACAGAGGAGAATTGATCATTCAAGTGAATGAAGAATCCTTTGTGTTTAAGGCTCAAGGATATCCCTCTGTCACCATGGAGAGGAAGCATGAAGAGCTTCTCTCAAGACAGAGTCAAACAGAGCCCCCACAGTCAAACTCTAAGTTTGGTGTTGGGAGGCCACAACCAAACTCTAAGTTTGGTGTTGAACCCCCACATTCAAACTCTAAATTTGGTGTTGGGAGGTTCCAACATTGCTCTGAGCATTTGTGAGGCTCCATGAGAGCCCTCTGTCAAGCTACTGACATCAAAGAAGCGCTTGTTGGGAGGCAACCCAATGTTATATTTTATCTATTTTCCTTTGTTATTTTATGTTTTCTGTAGGTTGATGATCATGAGAAGTCACAAAATCAATTGAAAAAGCAAAAACAGAATGAAAAACAGGAAGAAAAACAGCACACCCTGGAGGAAGAACCTACTGGCGTTTAAACGCCAGTAAGGCTAGCAGATGGGCGTTTAACGCCCAGTCTGGCACCATTCTGGGCGTTTAACGCCAGAAAGGGGCACCAGACTGGCGTTAAACGCCAGATATGGGCAAGCACTTGGCGTTAAACGCCAGAAATGGGCACCAGCCTGGTGTTTAACGTCAGAATTGGCTCAAAACGCATTTTTGCATGCCATTTGGTGCAGGGATGACTTTTCCTTGACACCTCAGGATCTGTGGACCCCACAGGATCCCCACCTACCCCACCACCCTCTCTCTTCTTCTTCACCCATTCACCAATCACCTCAACACCTCTTCCCCAAAAACCCTTCACCTATCAAATCCCATCTTTCTCTTCACCACTCACATCCATCCTTCATAAAACCCCACCTACCTCACCATTCAAATTCAAACCACTTTCCCTCCCAAACCCACCCATAATGGCCGAACCACAAAGCCAACTCCCTCTCCTCCGTTTCTTCTTCTTCTACTCTCTTCTTTCTTCTTTTGCTCGAGGACGAGCAAACCTTTTAAGTTTGGTGTGGTAAAAGCATTGCTTTTTGTTTTTCCATAACCATTTATGGCATCCAAGGTCGGAGAAACCTCTAGAAAGAGGAAAGGAAAGGCAAAAGCTTTCACCTCCGAGTCATGGGAGATGGAGAGATTCATCTCAAGGGTGCATCAAGACCACTTCTATGAAGCTGTGGCCTTGAAGAAGGTGATCTCCGAGGTCCCCTTCAAACTCAAAAAGGGTCAACTTTGATCAAAGGTTGGACCAAGCCCTCTTAGACACCTGTGAAGAGGGCGCCCAATGGAAGAGAGATTCAAGAGGGAAGCTGGTTCAACTGAGAAGGCATGACCTCAAGCCCATCACTAAGAAAAGGATGGAGCAAGCATGAGGAAATTCCTCATCATGAAATCCCTGAGATGCCTCAAGGGATGCACCTTCCTCCACAAAACTACTGGGAGCAAATCAACACCTCCCTAGGAGAATTGAGTTCCAACATGGGACAACTAAGGGTGGAGCACCAAGAACATTCCATCCTCCTCCATGAAATTAGAGAAGATCAAAGAATCATGAGAGAGGAGCAACAAAGGCAAGGGAGAGACATTGAGGAGCTCAAGCACTCCATAAGACCTTCAAGAGGAAGAACAAGCCGCCATCACTAAGGTGGACCCGTTCTTTAATCTCCTTGTTCTTTATTTTTCTGTTTTTCGAAAATTTATGCTTATGTTTGACTATGTTTGTGTCTTATGATCATTAGTGTCTTAGTGTCTATGCCTTAAAGCTATGAATGTCCTATGAATCCATCACCTTTCTTAAATGAAAACTGTTTTTAATCACAAAAGAACAAGAAGTACAGGATTTCAAATTCATCTTTAAAACTAGCTTAATTAGTTTGATGTGGTGACAATACTTTTTGTTTTCTGAATGTATGCTTGAACAGTGCATATATCTTTTGAATTTGTGGTTCATGAATGTTGGCTCTTGAAAGAATGATGAAAAAGGAGACATGTTACTGAGGATCTGAAAAATCATAAAAATGATTCTTGAAGCAAAAAAAAAAAAAAGGGCAGTGAATACAAAAAAAAAGGGAGAAAAAGAAAAAGAAAGAAAAAGAAAGAAATAAAGTTGTGATCCAAGGCAAAAAGAGTGTGCTTAAGAACCCTGGACACCTCTAATTGGGGACTCTAGCAAAGCTGAGTCACAATCTGAAAATGTTCACCCAATTATGTGTCTGTGGCATGTATGTATCCGGTGGTAATACTTGAAGACAGAGTGCTTTGGGCCACGGCCAAGACTCAATAAGTAGCTGTGTTCAAGAATCATCATACTTAACTAGGAGAATCAATAACACTATCTGGATTCTGAGTTCCTAAAGAAGCCAATCATTCTGAATTTCAAAGGATAGAGTGAGATGCCAAAACTGTTCAGAGGCAAAAAGCTAAAAGCCCCGCTCATCTAATTAATACTGATCTTCATAGATGTTTTTGGAATTCATTGCATATTCTCTTCTTTTTATCTTATTTGATTTTCAGTTGCTTGGGGACAAGCAACAATTTAAGTTTGGTGTTGTGATGAGCGGATAATTTGTACGCTTTTTGGCACTGTTTTTAGTATGTTTTTAGTGTGATCTAGTTAGTTTTTAGTATATTTTTATTAGTTTTTAGTTAAAATTCACTTTTCTGGACTTTACTATGAGTTTGTGTGTTTTTCCGTGATTTCAGGTATTTTCTGGCTGAAATTGAGGGACCTGAGCAAAAATCTGATTCAGAGACTGAAAAGGACTGCAGATGCTGTTGGATTCTGACCTCTCTGCACTCGAAGTGGATTTTCTGGAGCTACAGAAGCCCAATTGGCGCTCTCTCAACGGCGTTGGAAAATAGACATCCTGGGATTTCCAGCAATATATGATAGTTTATACTTTGCCCAAGATTTGATGGCCCAAACCGGCGTTCAAAGTCACCTTCAGAATTCCCAGCGTTAAACGCCGGAACTGGCACCAAAATGGGAGTTAAACGCCCAAACTGGCACAAAAGCTTGGGTTTAACTCCAAGAAGAGTCTCTACACAAAAAATGCTTCAATGCTCAGCCCAAGCACACACCAAGTGGGCCCAGAAGTGGATTTTTATGTCATTTACTCATCTTTGTAATTCTTAAGCTACTAGTTCCCTATAAGTAGGACCTTTTACTATTGTATTTTTAATCTTTGGACATCTAGTTCTTAGATCAAATCTTGGTTTTTCTGGTTCCCTCTCTGGGGCCGAAGCCAATGATCACTTTTGTTCTTATGTATTTTCAACGGTGGAGTTTCTACACACCATAGATTAAGGTGTGGAGCTCTGCTGTACCTCGAGTATTAATGCAATTACTATTGTTCTTCTATTCAATTCAGCTTGTTCTTGTTCCAAGATATCACTTGTTCTTCAACTTGATGAATGTGATGATCCGTGACACTCATCATCATTCTCACCTATGAACGTGTGACTGACAACCACCTCCGTTCTACCTTAGATTGAGTGAATATCTCTTGGATTCCTGATACACGACGCATGGTTGATCGCCTGACAACCGAGCGCTCGCCTGACAACCGAGCGCTCGCCTGACAACCGAGCCAGCCATTCTGTGAGATCAGAGTCTTCGTGGTATAGGCAAGAACTGATGGCAGCATTCAAGAGAATCCGGAAGGTCTAACCTTGTCTGTGGTATTCTGAGTAGGATTCAATGATTGAATGACTGTGACGTGCTTCAAACTCCTGAGGGCGGGGGGTTAGTGACAGACGCAAAAGAATCACTGGATTCTATTCCGGCCTGATTGAGAACCGACAGATGGATAGCCGTGCCGTGACAGGGTG
Organism: Arachis stenosperma; assembly: GCF_014773155.1. Taxonomy (NCBI): domain Eukaryota; kingdom Viridiplantae; phylum Streptophyta; class Magnoliopsida; order Fabales; family Fabaceae; genus Arachis; species Arachis stenosperma. Next base: position 46,176,438 of record NC_080385.1, read on the forward strand.
CGTTGAACATTTCCAATGAGAGGATGGGAGGTAGCCACTGACAACGGTGAAACCCTTGCATAAGCTTGCCATGGAAAGGAGTACGAAGGATTGGATGAAGACAGTAGGAAAGCAGAGAGACGGAAGGGACAAAGCATCTCCATTCGCTTATCTGAAATTCTCACCAATGGAATACATAAGTATCTCTATCTTTATCTTTATGTTTTATTCATCATCTATACCCATTTGAGTCTGCCTGACTAAGATTTACAAGGTGACCATAGCTTGCTTCATACCAACAATCTCCGTGGGATCGACCCTTACTCGCGTAAGGTTTATTACTTGGACGACCCAGTGCACTTGCTGGTTAGTTGTGTGAAGTTGTAGTGATCACAATTTCATGCACTAATGACATATATAACTGATATATGATTTCTGAGCTAGAGAACACACAGCCTGTGAGTTTTGAGCTTAATTGTATGGTTACATCAAACCATAAATTTCATTCCTGTGTGTTTCGCACTTCTTTTTTATGCTTGCAATGTTTACTTTGTTTTAATCTATATGTCCAATTATAGAATATAGATACATACCAAGAGATGATTGAGGCCATTATTTGTATTTGTGCTCACTTGTCCCAAATAAACCTACCTTTTATGCCATCCTTATTAGCCCCCTTGAGCCTTTTAAACCCCCTTCTATTTCATAACCACATTACTAGCCTTAAGCAGAAAAACAAAATAAAAATCCCAAGTTGAATCCTTGGTTAACTTAAGATAGATATTGTGTATAATTTAAGTGTGGGGAATTTTTATGGGAACATGGGATGATAGAAAAAAGTAGGGAATTAAATTGAATAAGTTATTTAAAAATTTGGGAAGCATGCTCATGTGAAATAAAAACAATTAAATTACCATGTGCATTGAAAAAAAAATATTTTTAGTATTTAAATAAGGGGATACAAAATTACCCCAATGCAATTATAAAAAATCAATGCACATGGGACAAAAGTCAAAAATAAATTTGGTGCATGAGCATGTAATACAAAAGTGGAAAATTTGCGTAGCTAGGTAAAGAACTTTGAAATTGTATAAAGTGTGTATATGTTAGGTGAGATCTTAGACTAATCAAGGATTCACTTTGTTAGCTCACTTAGTCTTATATATACATCCTTACCCTTACCTTAGCCCTATTACAACCTGGGAAAAGACCTCATAATTTTTGTATGTCTATATTCCATAATTATTGATTGGTTAGATGAAGAACAAAGTTCTAGAAAGCATGACTAGAAAAGAAGAGAGTGATTAACCCCAAACACTGAGTGATTAGAGAGTAAACACAAAATCCAGTGAGGATTCAATGGCTCATTCTCATATATCCATGTTTAATTATTAATTGTCTTGCAAGTTGTGAACTATCTTAACTCAACTCAATTGTGACTGTGCTTTAATATGATTTGGCCTTAATTGTACATATATGATTCCTTGAAGATATGAATTAATTTAACTACATGTAAGCTTTATATACAAGTGAATAATAACTAGAATTGCATGACTCATTTAGGTAGCTTGCATTTAGGATAGATTGCATTGCATAAGTGATGGACGAAATTGTGATTCTTGATTAGTGGCTCCTTGGCATGTGCCAAAAAGTTAAACTAACTCAACTAACTGATTACTTCCTTTTCACAATTCCGTTCAACTAACCAGCAAGTGTACTGGGTCGTCCAAGTAATACCTTACGTGAGTAAGGGTCGAATCCACAGAGATTATTGGTTTGAAGCAATCAATGTTATTTTATTAATCTTAGTCAGGATGTGAAAGAAAATTGTTTGGGCTACTTGAACAATAGAGTTATTTGTTTATAAAGGATTATGGAATATATGGGAATAATAAAGAATACTAGCGTTACTTGATTTGCAGCACTGGGGAATATGTTGGAGTTTTGGAGATGCTTTGTCCTTTGAATTTCTACTTTTCCTTGAAGTCCTCTTCTCACACGCCTGGTTCCTTCCATGGCAAGCTCTATGTAGGGTGTCACCGTTGTCAATGGCTACTTCCCATCCTCGCAGTGAAAGCTAATGCACGCACTCTGTCACAGTACGGCCAATCACCGGTTGGTTCCCGCTCCTACTGGAATAGAATCCCTCTTTTGCGTCTGTCACTAACGCCCAGCAGGTTAAAGTTTGAAGCACATCACAGTCATTCAATCCCGGAATCCTACTCGGAATACCACAGACAAGGTTTAGACTTTCCGGATTCTCATGAATGCTGCCATCAATCCGGCTTATACCACGAAGATTCTGTTGGGGAATCTAAGAGATATTCATTCAATCTGATGTAGAACGGAGGTGGTTGTCAGGCACACGTTCATGGGTTGAGGAAGGTGATGAGTGTCACGGATCATCACCTTCTCCACAGTTAAGCGCGAATAAACATCTTAGATAAGAACAAGCGTGTTTGAATGGAAAACAAAGGAATTGTATTAAATCATCGAGACGCTGCAGAGCTCCTCACCCCCAACAATGGAGTTTAGAGACTCATGCCGTCACAAAGTATGAAATTCAGATCTGAAAAATGTCATGAGGTACAAGGAATGTCTGTAAAAGTTGTTTAAATAGTAAACTAGTAGCCTAGGTTTACAGAATATGAGTAAACTAAGATAATTGGTGCAGAAATCCACTTCTGGGGCCCACTTGGTGTGTGCTGGGGCTGAGACTAAAGCTTTCCACGTGTAAAGGCCTTTCTTGGCGTCAAACTCCAGGTTTTGACGTGTTTTGGGCGTTCAACTCCGGATCATGACGTTTTTCTGTCGTTTAACTCCAGACAGCAGCGTGTACTTGGCGTTCAACGCCAAGTTACGTCGTCAATATTCGCGCAAAGTATGGACTATTATATATTGCTGGAAAGCCCTGGATGTCTACTTTCCAACGCCGTTGAGAGCGCGCCAATTGGACTCCTGTAGCTCCAAAAAATCCATTTCGAGTGCAGGGAGGTCAGGATCCAACAGCATCAGCAGTCCTTTTTCAGCCTAAGTCAGATTTTTGCTCAGCTCCCTCAATTTCAGCCAGAAAATACCTGAAATCACAGAAAAACACACAAACTCATAGTAAAGTCCAGAAATATGATTTTTGCCTAAAAACTAATATTATTTTACTAAAAACTAACTGAAACATGCTAAAATCTACATGAAATTACCCCCAAAAAGCGTACAAAATATCCGCTCATCACAACACCAAACTTAAACTGTTGCTTGTCCTCAAGCAACTAGATGAATAGAATAGGTTCTAACAGAAATTAAGAAGTAATAATATTTTAGAGTTTTAAATGAAGCTCAGATTCTTATTAGATGAGCGGGGCTTGTAGCTTTTTGTCTCTGAACAGTTTTGGCATCTCCCTGTATCTTTTAAATTTCAGAATGATTGGCATCCTTAGGAACTCAGAAATCAGATAGTATTATTGACTCTCCTAGTGTAGTATGTTGATTCTTGAACACAGCTATTTATGAGTCTTGGCCGTGGCCCTAAGCACTTTGTCTTCCAGTATTACCACCGGATACATAAATGCCACAGACACATAACTGGGTGAACCTTTTCAGATTGTGACTCAGCTTTGCTAGAGTCCCCAGTCAGTGGTGTCCAGAGCTCTTAAGCACACTCTTTTGCTTTGGATCACGACTTTAACCACTCAGTCTCAAGTTTTTCACTTGGACCTTCATGACACAAGCACATGGTTAGGGACAGCTTGGTTTAGCCGCTTAGGCCTGGATTTTAATTTCCTTGGGCCCTCCTATCCATTGATGCTCAAAGCCTTGGATCCTTTTTACCCTTGCCTTTTGGTTTTAAGGGCTATTGGCTTTTTCTATTGCTCCTTCTTTTTCTATATACTCTTTTTAGATCATACTTTTTTTTTTTTTTGCTTTTTCTTGCTTCAAGAATCAATTTCATGATTTTTCAGATCATCAATAATATTTTTCGTGTTCCTCATCCTTTCAGGAGCCAATATTCATCAAATTCAAAGTACAATTTATGCACTGTTCAAGCATTCATTCAGAGAACAAAAAGTATTGCCACCACATATAATTAATTATAAATTTTATTATTAAGAACTCGAAAAATATAGATTACTTCTTTATTCTAAAATAAAATCTACTACTTTATTCATGCCTGATGATGATGAGAAAAATAAACTATAGCTTAATTGGAAATAAAATCAAAATAGACATACTAATTACTACTAAATATCTCCTAAGGTGAATTTCAATAAAATAAAAGCGCTATTACTAAATTAAAGCAGGAAAATTGGAACTCAGCAACCTGTTGTTTTGAGGAGTGGATGCTCCTCTAATTATTCTGAGTGTGGTTCAAGGATTAATTTTTGGCGCTTCAGCTCCCTTATATCACGCCCTTGCTCTTCCTGTTCCTTGAGCAGTTTGCAGAGCATGCTGCTTTGATTATTCTGTTCTTCCTTTATTTGGTCCATAGCTTCTTGCAATCTGGAAATAGAAGCCTCAAGATGTTCCCAATATTCGAATTGGGGCAGTTCTGGGAGGGCTTCTTGTGCTCTCCTCTTGGTTGAATCATCTTGTTGCTGTTGTCTGACCATTGATATTCCAGTAATGGGCTTTTCAATTAGGATATATTCAGTTATTCCCATCTTTACTCCAGCATCTTTGCAAAGCATACAAATTAGGCTTGGATAAGCCAATTTGGCGTCCGTAGAATTCTTGTTTGCAATTTTGTATAGCTCACATGAGATCAGCTGATGGACTTCCACTTCTTTTCCTAGCATGATGCAGTGAATCATGACAGCTCTTTTGATGGTAACTTCAGAACGGTTGCTGGTGGGTAATATGGAACAACTAATAAAATCCAGCCAGCCTCTAGCTACTGGTTTTAGATCTTCTCTTTTGAGTTGAACTGGGTTGCCAGTTGTACTGGTAGTCCACTTGGCTCCAGGAACGCATATATCTTCCAAGATCCTGTCCAATCCTTTATTGATCCTCATCATTCTCCTATTAAAGGAGTCTGGATCATCCTTCAGTTGAGGAATCTTGAATATCTCCCTGATCTTGTCAGCATTGGTATGAATGATCTTTCCTCTGACTACGGTCTTATGATCAAAGATAGCTGCTCCAATGATTCTTTGCCTTTCTGTCTGCCATAGATTAGCATAGAATTCCTGAACCATGTTCCTTCCCACTTTCGTTTCAGGATTGGCCAGAATTTCCCAATTCCTGTTTCGAATCTGCTCTTGGATCTCCGGATATTCATCTTCTTTCAGATCAAATCTGACTTCCGGGATCACTGATCTGTGACTCATTATCTTGTAATAATGATCTGAATGTTCTTTAGTTAAGAACTTCCCTTGATTCCAGAGGGGTTTTGGATTGCTCTTTTCCTTGCCCTTTTGGGTGGTTTGCTTTCCTCTAGGGGCCATGATCAAGAGACACAATAGTTTTTGTGATCACGGGTAAAACACACCAAACTTAGAGCTTTGCTTGTCCTCAAGCAAAAGAGAAGAAAGAAGAGGCAATGAAGGAGAGCAGGTGTTGGATGGTGTTGAGGAGGAAGTCGCCGAACACAAGATATAGGGAGGGGGGGTGGGTAAATTTCGAAAAATAAGAAAGAGATAAGATAGAAGATATGATTTTAAAAGATATGATCAGAAAAAGATATAATTTTTAAAAGAAAAAGATATGAATAAGAATTTAAAAGACAAATCTGAAAAATTTAATTTTGAAAAAGATTTTTTTAAAAAGATAGTTGAGTTTTGAAAACAAATTTTAAGAGAGTTTGATTGGATTGAAAATTAATTTGTCCTTTATGGATTAAGATACCTTTGATATTTTGAAAAAGGGATTTTAGAAATTAGGATTTTTAGAACTCTAATTTGGGATGAGAAATTATAATTTGAAATATGTTGATGCAAGAAATCATGAATTGAAACATAAAAATTTGGAAAAAATATAAAGAAAAATGAAATTGTACCTCCTCCCACCATCCTGGCGTTAAACGCCCACATGGTGCATGGTTTGGGCGTTTAACGCCCATGTGATGCTTATCCTGGGCGTTCAACGCCCATGTGATGCTTCTTTCTGGCGTTGAACGCCAGGAAGTCCTTCTTTACTGGGCGTTTTTCTAAACGCCCAGAATGCTAGCAGATTGGCGTTAAACGCCCAGAAGGTGCATCTTTCTGGCGTTTAACGCCCAGAAGATGCTCCTTTCTGGCGTTTAACGCCCAGAAGGCTACCCTTACTGGCGTTAAACGCCCAGTGGGTGCTTCTTTTGGGCGTTTAACGCCCAAAGTGTTTCTTACTGGCTTTTTCATGCCAGTGAACTTCCAAATTTCTCTGTAATTCTTGGGACTTCAGTAAATTTGTTATTTCACCTTTTGAAGATACTTAGACCTAAACCTGTAAAGAAAGAAAATTTATTTAATTAGTAATTAAACTTTGTATATGGCTGGGTTGCCTCCCAGCAAGCGCTTCTTTAATGTCATTAGCTGGACTGTTACTGAGTTTTTAATTAAGTCTCAGTCTTGAGCACTCTTGCTCAAAATTTCCTTCAAGATAGTGTTTGACTCTTTGTCCATTAACAATGAACTTTTTGTTGGAGTCACTATCCTGAAGTTCTATATATCCATATGGTGATACACTTGTAATTACATATGGACCTCTCCACCGGGATTTCAATTTCCCAGGGAATAATTTGAGCCTTGAATTAAATAATAGAACTTTTTGTCCTGGCTCAAAGACTCTGGATGACAATTTCTTATCATGCCATTTTTTCGCTTTCTCTTTGTAAATCTTTGCATTTTCGAAAGCATTGAGTCTAAATTCCTCTAGCTCATTTAACTGGAGCAATCGTTTTTCTCCAGCTAGCTTGGCATCAAGGTTCAGGAATCTGGTTGCCCAATAGGCCTTATGTTCCAGTTCCACTGGCAAGTGACATGCCTTTCCATACACAAGCTGGTATGGAGAGGTCCCTATGGGGGTCTTGAATGCTGTTCTGTATGCCCACAGGGCATCATCCAAGCTTCTTGCCCAATCCTTTCTACGGTTAATTACAGTCCGTTCCAGGATTCTTTTGAGTTCTCTATTTGAGACTTCAGCTTGCCCATTAGTTTGTGGATGATATGGAGTAGCCACCCTGTGGTTGACTCCATAACGTACCAGAGCAGAGTAAAGCTGTTTATTACAGAAATGAGTGCCCCCATCACTGATTAACACTCTAGGGATACCAAATCTGCTGAAAATGTGTTTCTGGAGGAATTTTAACACTGTTTTAGTGTCATTAGTGGGTGTTGCAATAGCCTCCACCCATTTGGATACATAATCCACTGCCACCAGAATATAAGTGTTTGAGTATGATGGTGGGAAGGGTCCCATGAAGTCAATGCCCCATACATCAAACAACTCAATTTCCAAGATTCCTTGTTGAGGCATAGCATAACTGTGGGGCAGGTTGCCTGATCTCTGGCAACTATCACAGTTAAGCACAAATGCTCGGGAATCTTTATAGAGAGTAGGCCAGTAGAAGCCACTCTGGAGGACTCTTGTGGCTGTTCGTTCACTTCCAAAATGTCCTCCATACTGTGATCCATGGCAATGCCAGAGGATCTTCTGTGCTTCTTCTTTAGGCACACATCTACGGATTACTCCGTCTGCACATCTCTTAAAGAGATATGGTTCATCCCAAAGATAGTATTTTGCATCTGTGATTAATTTCTTTGATTGCACCTTACTGTACTCTTTGGGTATGAATCTCACTGCCTTGTAGTTTGCAATGTCTGCAAACCATGGCACTTCCTGGACGGCTAGTAATTGCTCATCCGGAAAGGTTTCAGAAATTTCAGTGAGGGGGAGGGACGCCCCTTCCACTGGTTCTATTCGGGACAGGTGATCTGCTACTTGATTTTCTGTCCCTTTTCTGTCTCTTATTTCTATATCAAACTCTTGCAGAAGCAGCACCCACCTAATAAGTCTGGGTTTTGAATCCTGCTTTGTGAGTAGATATTTAAGAGCAGCATGATCAGTGTATATAATCACTTTTGATCCTACTAAGTAGGATCTGAATTTGTCAATGGCGTAAACCACTGCAAGTAGCTCTTTTTCTGTGGTTGTGTAATTCTTCTGTGCATCATTTAACACGCGGCTGGCATAGTAAATGACATGCAGAAGCTTGTCATGCCTTTGTCCCAACACTGCACCAATGGCATGGTCACTGGCATCACACATTAACTCAAATGGTAATGTCCAGTCTGGTGCAGAGATGATTGGTGCTGTAACCAATTTAGCTTTCAGAGTTTCAAATGCTTGCAGACACTCTTTGTCAAAGATAAACGGCGTGTCTGCAGCTAGCAGGTTGCTCAGAGGTTTGGCAATTTTTGAAAAATCCTTTATAAACCTCCTGTAGAACCCTGCATGTCCCAGAAAGCTTCTGATTGCCTTAACATTAGCAAGTGGTGGTAATTTTTCAATTACCTCTACTTTAGCTTGGTCCACCTCTATCCCCTTGTTCGAAATTTTGTGCCCAAGGACAATTCCTTCAGTCACCATAAAATGACATTTTTCCCAGTTTAAAACTAGGTTAGTCTCTTGGCATCTTTTCAGAACAAGTGCTAAATGGTTAAGGCAGGAGCTGAATGAGTCTCCAAATACTGAGAAGTCATCCATGAAGACTTCCAGAAATTTTTCCACCATATCAGAGAAAATTGAGAGCATGCACCTCTGAAAGGTTGCAGGTGCATTGCACAGGCCAAATGGCATCCTTCTGTATGTAAATACTCCAGATGGGCATGTAAATGCTGTTTTCTCCTGATCCTGGGGATCTACTGCAATTTGATTATAACCTGAATATCCATCCAGGAAGCAGTAGTATTCATGACCTGCTAGTCTTTCTAGCATCTGGTCTATGAATGGTAAAGGAAAATGATCCTTTCTGGTGGCTGTATTGAGCCTTCTGTAATCAATGCACATACGCCACCCTGTAACTGTTCTTGTAGGAACCAGTTCATTTTTTTCATTATGAACCACTGTCATGCCTCCTTTCTTTGGGACAACTTGGACAGGGCTCACCCAGGGGCTGTCAGAAATAGGATAAATAATCCCAGCCTCTAGTAATTTAGTGACCTCCTTCTGCACCACTTCCTTCATGGCTGGGTTCAGCCGCCTCTGTGGTTGGACCACAGGCTTGGCGTCACCTTCCAATAGGATCTTATGCATGCATCTGGCTGGGCTAATGCCCTTAAGATCACTGATGGACCACCCAAGAGCTGTCTTGTGTGTCCTTAGCACTTGAATTAGTGCTTCCTCTTCCTGTGGCTCTAAGGTAGCGCTTATAATTACAGGAAAGGTATCACCTTCTCCCAGAAATGCATATTTCAGGGATGGTGGTAATGGTTTGAGTTCGGGTTTTGGAGGTTTCTCCTCTTCTTGAGGGATTTTCAGAGGTTCTATTATCTTCTCTGACTCCTCCAAATCAGGCTGAACATCTTTAAAGATGTCCTCTAGCTCTGATTCCAAACTCTCAGCCATATTGACCTCTCTTACCAGAGAATCAATAATATCAACACTCATGCAGTCATTTTGGGTGTCTGGATGTTGCATTGCTTTGACAACATTCAACTTGAACTCCTCCTCATTGACTCTCAAGGTCACTTCCCCTTTTTGGACATCAATGAGGGTTCGGCCAGTTGCTAGGAAAGGTCTTCCTAGAATGAGAGTTGCACTCTTGTGCTCCTCCATTTCCAGCACCACAAAGTCAGTCGGAAAGGCAAATGGCCCAACCTTGACAATCATGTCTTCAATCACGCCTGATGGGTATTTAATGGAGCCATCAGCAAGTTAAAGACATATCCTGGTTGGTTTGATTTCTTCAGTTAAACCAAGCTTTCTGATAGTAGATGCAGGTATTAGGTTGATACTTGCCCCAAGATCACATAAAGCTTGCTTGGTGCAATTACCTTCTAATGTGCATGGTATCATAAAGCTCCCAGGATCTTTAAGCTTCTCAGGTAAGCTTTTCAGAATGACTGCACTGCATTCTTCAGTGAGGTAAACCTTTTCAGTCTCCCTCCAATCCTTCTTATGACTTAAGATCTCTTTCATGAACTTAGCATAAGAAGGTATTTGCTCAAGTGCTTCTGCAAACGGAATCTTTATTTCAAGAGTCCTAAGATAGTCTGCAAAGCGAGCAAATTGCTTATCCTGTTCCGCTTGGCGGAGTTTTTGGGGATAAGGCATTTTGGCTTTGTATTCCTCAACCTTAGTTGCTGCAGGTTTATTACCTACAGAAGTGGGTTGGGAAGCCTTTTTGGAAGGATTGTTATCAGCACTTGTATGTGACTGATCACCCACTGGCGTTTGAATACCAGGGGTGGAAGCTGGGGTGGCGTTAAACGCCACCTCCTTGCTTGTTATTGGCGTTTGAACGCCAGAACCATGTTCCTTTTGGGCGTTCAACGCCAGATCCATGCTTGTTTCTGGCGTTGAACGCCAGGAATGAGCATGGTTTGGGCGTTCAGTGCCAGCTTTATCCCTTTCTGGGCTCTGCCTGTCCTCAGAGGGATTTTGAGTAGCTATTTGTTCATTTCCTGTCTTCTTGCTGTTTTGAAGTGAGGTATTTAATGTTTTCCCACTTCTTAATTGAACTGCTTGGCATTCTTCTGTTATTTGTTTTGACAGTTGCTTTTCTGTCTGCTTTAATTGCACTTCCATGTTCCTATTAGCCATTCTTGTTTCCTGTAATATTTCCTTGAACTCGGCTAGTTGCTGAGTTAGAAAATCTAATTGCTGATTGAATTCATTAGCCTGATCCACTGGACTGAGTTCTGCAGTTACTGTTTTAGCTTCTTCCTTCATAGAGGATTCACTGCTTAGGTACAGATGCTGATTTCTGGCAACTGTATCAATAAGCTCTTGAGCTTCTTCAATTGTTTTTCTCATGTGTATAGATCCACCAGCTGAGTGGTCTAGAGAAATCTGAGCTTTTTCTGTAAGCCCATAGTAGAAGATGTCTAATTGCACCCATTCTGAAAACATTTCAGAGGGGCATTTTCTTAGCATCTCTCTGTACCTCTCCCAGGCATCATAAAGGGATTCATTATCTCCTTGTTTGAAGCCTTGGATGTTCAGCCTTAGCTGTGTCATCCGTTTGGGAGGGAAATAGTGATTCAGGAATTTTTCTGACAGCTGTTTCCATGTTTTTATGCTGTTCTTAGGCTGGTTATTTAACCACCTCTTAGCTTGATCTTTTACAGCAAATGGAAACAGTAGTAATCTGTAGACATCCTGATCCACTTCCTTATCATGTACTGTATCAGCAATTTGCAGAAATTGTGCCAGAAACTCTGTAGGTTCTTCATGTGGAAGACCGGAATACTGGCAGTTTTGCTGTACCATGATAATGAGCTGAGGATTCAGCTCAAAGCTACTAACTCCAATGGAGGGTATACAGATACTACTCCCATATGAAGCAGTAATGGGGTTAGCATATGACCCCAGAGTCCTCTTGGACTGTTCATTCCCACTTGCTTCCATGATTGAATACAAGTTGAAAATTTATAGTTTGAAATATGGTGATGGAATAAATAAAAATGGAATAAATAAAAAGAAGAAAAAAATCGAAAAAGTAGTTGGAAAATATAAATTTTTTTTTTTAAAAAAAAAATAAAAAAAAAATAAAAACGAAATTAAATAAAAGAAAGTGGAAATATTTTGAAATTGAAAATTGAATTTTTAATGTAAAATTTTCGAAAAAGTAGTTTTAAAAATAGTTAGAAAATAAAAATTTTTTTTTTGAATTTTGAATTTTATGATGAAAGAGAAAAACGCACAAAAGACACAAGACTTAAAATTTTTAGATCTAATGCTCCTTATTTTTCGAAAATTTTTGGAGGGAAAACACCAAGGAACACCAAACTTAAAAATTTTAAGATCAAGACACAAGAAAAACTCAAGAACACTTTGAAGATTCACAAGAACACCAAGAACACAAGAAAGAACACCAAACTTAAAATTTTTAGAAAATCAACACAAGTTTTCGAAAAATAAAGAAAAATTAACAAGAAAACACCAAACTTAAAGTTTGGCACAAGACTAAATGGAGAAAAATTGTTTTTGAAAAAGGTTCCAAAGCGTAAACCCAATTGGATTAAATATAACACTTGTTTGAAAAAAAGCACAATAAAAACAAGAAAAGACTCAGAACAAGAAAAATTAAAGATCAAACAAGAAAAATAGACAAGAACAACTTGAAGATTAAGGAAAAACAAAGGACACTCACACGAAAATTTCAAAGAAAAATATAAAAGATGCAATTGACACCAAACTTAGAACAAGACACTAGACTCACGAAAATTAGCAATTAATTAAGAGAAAAATAATAAATTTTGAAAAGAAATTTTTGAAAAGAAACTATCCTATCAATATTGATTTAATGACTCTATAACAATAAAAATAAGAATAAAAATAAAAATAAATTATTCCTAATCTAAGAAATAAAATAAGCCTTCAATTGTCCAAACTCAATAATCCCCGGCAACGGCGCCAAAAACTTGATGGACGAAATTGTGATTCTTGATTAGTGGCTCCTTGGCATGTGCCAAAAAGTTAAACTAACTCAACTAACTGATTACTTCCTTTTCACAATTCCGTTCAACTAACCAGCAAGTGTACTGGGTCGTCCAAGTAATACCTTACGTGAGTAAGGGTCGAATCCACAGAGATTATTGGTTTGAAGCAATCAATGTTATTTTATTAATCTTAGTCAGGATGTGAAAGAAAATTGTTTGGGCTACTTGAACAATAGAGTTATTTGTTTATAAAGGATTATGGAATATATGGGAATAATAAAGAATACTAGCGTTACTTGATTTGCAGCACTGGGGAATATGTTGGAGTTTTGGAGATGCTTTGTCCTTTGAATTTCTACTTTTCCTTGAAGTCCTCTTCTCACACGCCTGGTTCCTTCCATGGCAAGCTCTATGTAGGGTGTCACCGTTGTCAATGGCTACTTCCCATCCTCGCAGTGAAAGCTAATGCACGCACTCTGTCACAGTACGGCCAATCACCGGTTGGTTCCCGCTCCTACTGGAATAGAATCCCTCTTTTGCGTCTGTCACTAACGCCCAGCAGGTTAAAGTTTGAAGCACATCACAGTCATTCAATCCCGGAATCCTACTCGGAATACCACAGACAAGGTTTAGACTTTCCGGATTCTCATGAATGCTGCCATCAATCCGGCTTATACCACGAAGATTCTGTTGGGGAATCTAAGAGATATTCATTCAATCTGATGTAGAACGGAGGTGGTTGTCAGGCACACGTTCATGGGTTGAGGAAGGTGATGAGTGTCACGGATCATCACCTTCTCCACAGTTAAGCGCGAATAAACATCTTAGATAAGAACAAGCGTGTTTGAATGGAAAACAAAGGAATTGTATTAAATCATCGAGACGCTGCAGAGCTCCTCACCCCCAACAATGGAGTTTAGAGACTCATGCCGTCACAAAGTATGAAATTCAGATCTGAAAAAATGTCATGAGGTACAAGGAATGTCTGTAAAAGTTGTTTAAATAGTAAACTAGTAGCCTAGGTTTACAGAATATGAGTAAACTAAGATAATTGGTGCAGAAATCCACTTCTGGGGCCCACTTGGTGTGTGTGCTGGGGCTGAGACTAAAGCTTTCCACGTGTAAAGGCCTTTCTTGGCGTCAAACTCCAGGTTTTGACGTGTTTTGGGCGTTCAACTCCGGATCATGACGTTTTTCTGTCGTTTAACTCCAGACAGCAGCGTGTACTTGGCGTTCAACGCCAAGTTACGTCGTCAATATTCGCGCAAAGTATGGACTATTATATATTGCTGGAAAGCCCTGGATGTCTACTTTCCAACGCCGTTGAGAGCGCGCCAATTGGACTCCTGTAGCTCCAAAAAATCCATTTCGAGTGCAGGGAGGTCAGGATCCAACAGCATCAGCAGTCCTTTTTCAGCCTAAGTCAGATTTTTGCTCAGCTCCCTCAATTTCAGCCAGAAAATACCTGAAATCACAGAAAAACACACAAACTCATAGTAAAGTCCAGAAATATGATTTTTACTAAAAACTAACTGAAACATGCTAAAATCTACATGAAATTACCCCCAAAAAGCGTACAAAATATCCGCTCATCAATAAGATTCCACCATTTTACGTTTACTCTTTTCTCTTGGATTTAGCATGAGGACATGCTATTGTTTAAGTGTGGGGAAGTTGATAAACCCCTATTTTATGATTCATCTTGTGCTTAAATTGAGTGTTTTTATCAACTCTTCACCCACTTATTCATATGAATTTGTATGGTTTTACAATTCCTTCCTTATGATATGACATATGAGAAAACATGTTTCCTATGCTTTAAAAATATTAAATTTAATTATCCTTTATTACCATTCGATGCCGTGATTTGTGTGTTGAGTACTTTCAGGTTTTATAGGGCAGGAATGACTTAAAGGATGAAAAGGAAACATACAAAAATGGAAGGAAAGCACAAAATGGAGTTATTGAAGAAACTGGTAGTGACGCGTCCGCGTGAACGACGCAAACACGTGCTTTGCGAAAAGTGGCATCTGTGCAAACGCGTGCATGGTGCGAACGCGTGGCTCATGCAAAACACAGATGACGCGGACGCATGACTGACGCGACCGCGTGGAAGAGCAACACTCCAGATGACGCGACCGCGTGACCCACGCAAACACACGACATGCGCGATCTGCAGAAATTGCAGAAGTCGGCCCCAGCAACTACTGGCCCCTTTTTGGTCCAGATCCAAGCCCAGAGAACACAGATTAAAGGCTATAAATTAGGGAATCCATCCATTCATCAATATAGAACATTCATACATAGTTTTAGGTTTATATGTAGTTTTTAGAGAGAGAGGCTCTCTCCTTTCTCTTAGGATTTAGGATTAGGATTCTTCTTAAAGGATTTAGGATTTGTTCTTCTCAATTTCCAGGTTTAATATTCCTTTTATTTATTTTCTCAATTTGGTTTATGAACTCTTTATGTTTAGATTAATCTTCTATTTAATACAATTTGAGGTATTTCAGACTTATGATCACTTTCTTTTATTTATTATATAAATAATTTAGATTTTCCCCTTTTGGCTTTGGTTGAGTAATTGGTAACTCTTGAGTTATCAAACTCAACAGTTGATTAATATTTGAAGTTTGCTGGTTGATTTGGATCCCTCTAAAGCTAGTCTTTCCTTAGGAGTTGACTAGGACTTGAGGAATCAAATTAATTGGTCCACTTGACTTTCCTTTATTTAGTAAGGGTTAACTAAGTGGGAGCAACGGACAATACTCATCACACCTGATAAGGATAACTAGGATGGGATTTCCAATTCTCATACCTTGCCAAGAGTTTTCTAGTTATTAATTTATTAATTCCTGCAATTTATTTCTCTTGTTCAAACCTTTTCAAAAACCCAAAAATACTGTTTTCCATAACCAATAATGAATCATACTTCCCTGCAATTCCTTGAGAAGACGACCCGAGGTTTGAATACTTCGGTTTATAAATTTTATTGGGTTTGTTAATTGTGACAACCAAATATTTGTACGAAAAGATTTTCTGTTGGTTTAGAAGCTATACTTACAACGCGATCATATATTTGTGAATTTCTTTACCGATAGAAAATCCATTCGTCACAGTACAAGAGAACAATGAGAATATCATTGTTGCTTAAGATACTGCTACAACACAGGAAAATAATGAGAATCCTCCTCAACCCCAACCTATATAGCAAGCTTAACAACCTCAAGAAGTACCATTAAGGAGATCCAATAGAAAAAAAATTCATCTATGATCTCAAACAAGCTTCCCGTCAATGGTATCACAAGTTCCATCAAGTCATTACCTCATATGATTTTGAGGTCAATATTATAGATGAATATGTATACCGCACGTTCAGTGGGAGTAAATACTTTCTTGGTCTTATATGTTGATGACGTTCTACTTGCAGTAACGATATAAGCTTGTTGAATGAAACTAAGAAATTTCTATCGAACAAATTCGAAATGAAAGATCTTGCTGATGTCTCTTTTGTATTTGAAATCGTGATACTTAGAGATTACTCTCAAGGTATTCTTGGATTATCACAAAAGAACTATATCAAAAATTTTTTTAAGTAGATATGGCATGGAAAGTTGTAAACTAATGGACACACCGGTAGTTAAAGGAGACAAGTTCAGTTTCAAGCAATGTCCTAAAAATGATCTTAAGAGGACATCAATACATGATAAACTGGTGCGTGGAATTGTGATCATCAATGGCGCCATCAACATGGTACGCTCAATTGCAATCTCAACTCTTTATCACAACTTCGCACAACTAACCAGCAAGTGCACTGGGTCGTCCAAGTAATAAACCTTACGCGAGTAAGGGTCGATCCCACGGAGATTGTTGGTATGAAGCAAGCTATGGTCATCTTGTAAATCTCAGTCAGGCAGATTCAAATGGTTATGGATGATTTATGAATAAAGCATAAAATAAAGATAGAGATACTTATGTAATTCATTGGTAAGAATTTCAGATAAGCGTATGGAGATGCTTTGTCCCTTCCGTCTCTCTGCTTTCCTACTGTCTTTATCCAATCCTTCTTACTCCTTTCCATGGCAAGCTGTATGTTGGGCATCACCGTTGTCAATGGCTACAGTCCCGTCCTCTCAGTGAAAATGTTCAACGCGCTCTGTCACAGCACGGCTAATCATCTGTCGGTTCTCAATCAGGTTGGAATAGAATCCAGTGATTCTTTTGCGTCTGTCACTAACGCCCAGCCTTCAGGAGTTTGAAGCTCGTCATAGTCATTCAATCCTTGAATCCTACTCAGAATACCACAGACAAGGTTTAGACCTTCCGGATTCTCTTGAATGCCGCCATCAATTCTAGCTTATACCACGAAGATTCTGATTAAGGAATCCAAGAGATATCCACTCAATCTAAGGTAGAACGGAGGTGGTTGTCAGGCACACGTTCATAGGTGAGAATGATGATGAGTGTCACAGATCATCACATTCATCAAGTTGAGGAACAAGTGATATCTTAGAACAAGAACAAGCTGAATTGAATAGAAGAACAATAGTAATTGCATTAATACTCGAGGTACAGCAGAGCTCCACACCTTAATCTATGGTGTGTAGAAACTCCACCGTTGAAAATACATAAGAACAAGGTCTAGGCATGGCCGTGAGGCCAGCCCCCAAAACGTGATCAAAAGATTCAAAGATCTAAAGATGATAATACAATAGCAAAAGGTCCTATTTGTAGAGAACTAGTAGCTTAGGGTTTACAAAGATGAGTAAATGACATAAAAATTCACTTCCAGGCCCACTTGGTGTGTGCTTGGGCTGAGCATTGAAGCTTCTATGTGTAGAGACTTTTCTTGGAGTTAAACGCCAGCTTTTGTGCCAGTTTGGGCGTTTAACTCCCATTCTTGTGCCAGTTTCGGCGTTTTACGCCAGAATTCTTGAGTTGACTTGGAACACCTGTTTGGGCCATCAAATCTCGGGCAAAGTATGGACTATTATATATTTTTGGAAAGCTTAGGATGTCTACTTTCCAACGCAATTGAGAGCGCGCCAATTGGGCTTCTGTAGCTCCAGAAAATCCACTTCGAATGCAGGGAGGTCAGAATCCAACAACATCTGCAGTCCATTTCAGCCTCTGAATCAGATTTTTGCTCAGGTCCCTCAATTTCAGCCAGAAAATACCTGAAATCACAGAAAAACACACAAACTCATAGTAAAGTCCAGAAAAGTGAATTTTAACTAAAAACTAATAAAAATATAATAAAAACTAACTAAAACATACTAAAAACATACTAAAAACAATGCCAAAAAGCGTATAAATTATCCGCTCATCACAACACCAAACTTAAATTGTTGCTTGTCCCCAAGCAACTAAAAATCAAATAAGATAAAAAGAAGAGAATGTGCAATGAATTCCAAAAACATCCATGAAGATAAGTATTAATTAGATGAGCTGGGCTTTTAGCTTTTTGCGTCTGAATAGTTTTGGCATCTCACTCTATCCTTTGAAATTCAGAATGATTGGCTTCTATAGGAACTCAGAATCCAGATAGTGTTATTGATTCTCCTAGTTAAGTATGATGATTCTTGAACACAACTACTTTATGAGTCTTGGCCGTGGCCCAAAGCACTCTGTCTTCCAGTATTCCCACCGGATACATACATGCCACAGACACATAATTGGGTGAACCTTTTCAGATTGTGACTCAACTTTGCTAGAGTCTCCAATTAGAGGTGTCCAGGGTTCTTAAGCACACTCTTTTTGCCTTGGATCACAACTTTATTTCTTTCTCTTCCTTTTTTTTCTTTCGTTTTTTTTTTGAATATTCACTGCTTTTTCTTGCTTCAAGAATCATTTTTATGATTTTTCAGATCCTCAGTAACATGTCTCCTTTTTCATCATTCTTTCAAGAGCCAATCATTCATGAACAACAAATTCAAAAGACATATGCACTGTTCAAGCATACATTCAGAAACCAAAATATTGCCACCACATCAGAATAATTAATCTGTTATAAAATTCAAAATTCATGCAGTTCTTCTCTTTTTCAATTAAGAACATTTTTCATTTAAGAAAGGTGATGGATTCATAGGACATTCATAACTTTAAGGCATAGACACTAAGACACTAATGATCATAAGACACAAACATAGATAAACATAAGCATGAAACTTCGAAAAACAGGAAAATAAAGAACAAGGAAATTAAAGAACAGGTCCACCTTAGTGATGGCGGCTTGTTCTTCCTCTTGAAGATCTTATGGAGTGCTTGAGCTCCTCAATGTCTCTTCCTTGCCTTTGTTGCTCCTCTCTCATGATTCTTTGATCTTCTCTAATTTCATGGAGGAGGATGGAATGTTCTTGGTGCTCCACCCTTAGTTGTCCCATGTTGAAACTCAATTCTCCTAGGGAGGTGTTGATTTGCTCCCAATAGTTTTGTAGAGGAAAGTGCATCCCTTGAGGTATCTCAGGGATTTCATGATGAGTGGGATCTCTTGTTTGCTCCATCCTTTTCTTAGTGATGGGCTTGTCCTCATCAATGAGGATGTCTCCCTCTATGTCAATTCCAACTGAATAACAGAGGTGACAAATAAGATGAGGAAAGGCTAACCTTGCCAAGGTAGAGGACTTGTCCGCTACCTTATAAAGTTCTTGGGCTATAACCTCATGAACTTCTACTTCCTTTCCAATCATGATGCTATGAATCATGATGGCCCGGTCTATAGTAACTTCGGACCGGTTGCTAGTGGGAATGATTGAGCGTTGGATAAACTCCAACCATCCCCTAGCCACGGGCTTGAGGTCATGCCTTCTCAGTTGGACCGGTTTCCCTCTTGAATCTCTCTTCCATTGAGCACCCTCTTCACAAATGTCCATGAGGACTTGGTCCAACCTTTGATCAAAGTTGAGCCTTCTAGTGTAAGGGTGTTCATCTCCTTGCATCATGGACAAGTTGAATGCCAACCTTACATTTTCCGGACTAAAATCTAAGCATTTCCCCCGAACCATTGTAAGCCAATTCTTTGGGTTCGGGTTCACACTTTGATCATGGTTCTTGGTGATCCATGCATTGGCATAGAACTCTTGAACCATTAAGATTCTGACTTGTTGAATGGGGTTGGTAAGAACTTCCCAACCTCTTCTTCGGATCTCATGTCGAATCTCTGGATATTCACTCTTTTTGAGTTTGAAAGGGACCTCGGGGATCACCTTCTTCATGGCCACAACTTCATAGAAGTGGTCTTGATGCACCCTTGAGATGAATCTCTCCATCTTCCATGACTCGGAGGTAGAAGCTTTTGCCTTCCCTTTCCTCTTTCTAGAGGTTTCTCCGGCCTTAGATGCCATAAATAGTTATGGAAAAACAAAAAGCAATGCTTTTACCACACCAAACTTAGAAGGTTTGCTCGTCCTCGAGCAAAAGAAGAAAGAAGAGATTAGAAGAAGAAGAAATAGAGGAGATGGAGGTGGCTTTGTTTTTCAGCCAAGGGGGAGAAGTAGTGTGTAGGTTGTGTGAAAATGAAGGAGTGAAGATGGGTTTATATAGGGGTGGAGAGGGGGTGTATGGTTCGGCCATTATGGGTGGGTTTGGGAGGGAAAGTGGTTTGAATTTGAATGGTGAGGTAGGTGGGGTTGAAGGATGGATGTGAGTGGTGAAGAGAATGGTAGGATTTGATAGGTGAGGGGTTTTTAGGGAAGAGGTGTTGAGGTAATTGGTGAATGGGTGAAGAAGAGAGAGAGTGGTGGGGTAGGTGGGGATCCTGTGGGGTCCATAGATCCTAAGGTGTTAAGGAAAATTCATCCCTGCACCAAGTGGTGAGCAAAAATGCTCTTTATGCCAATTCTGGCGTTAAACACCGGGCTGGTGCCCATTTCTGGCGTTTAACGCCAGTCTGGTGCCCCTTTCTGGCATTAAACGCCCAGAATGGTGCCAGACTGGGCGTTAAATGCCCATTTGCTGCCCTTACTGGGTTTTCCTCCAGGGTGTGCTGTTTTTCTTTCTGTTTTTGCTTTTTCAGTTGATTTTATGACTTTCCATGATCATCAACCTATAGAAAACATAAAATAACAAAGGAAAATAGATAAATATAACATTGGGTTGCCTCCCAAGAAGCACTTCTTTAATGTCAGTAGCTTGACAGTGGGCTCTCATGGAGCCTTACAGACATTCAGAGCAATGTTGGAACCTCCCAACACCAAACTTAGAGTTTGAATGTGGGGGTTCAACACCAAACTTAGAAGTTAGTTGTGGCCTTCCAACACCAAACTTAGAGTTTGACTGTGGGGCTCTGTTTGACTCTGTTTTGAGAGAAGCTCTTCATGCTTCCTCTCCATGGGTACAGAGGGATATCCTTGAGCTTTAAACACAAAGGATTCTTCATTCACTTGAATGATCAATTCTCCTCTGTCCACATCAATCACAGCCTTTGCTGTGGCTAGGAAGGGTCTGCCAAGTATGATGGATTCATCCATGCACTTTCCAGTCTCTAGGACTATGAAATCAGCAGAGATGTAATGGTCTTCAATCTTTCACCAAAACATCCTCTACAAGTCTATAAGCTTGTTTTCTTGAATTATCTGCCATCTCTAGTGAGATTCTTACAGCTTGCACCTCAAAGATCCCTAGCTTCTCCATTACAGAGAGAGGCATGAGGTTTATACTTGACCCTAGGTCACACAGAGCCTTCTCAAAGGTCATGGTGCCTATGGTACAAGGTATTGAAAACTTCCGAGGATCCTGTCTCTTTTGAGGTAATCTCTGCCTAGTCAAGTCATCCAGTTCTTTGGTGAGCAAAAGAGGTTCATTCTCCCAAGTCTCATTACCAAATAACTTGTCATTAGCTTCATGATTGCTCCAAGGTACTTGGCAACTTGCTCTTCAGTGACATCTTCATCCTCTTCAGAGGAAGAATACTCATCAGAGCTCATGAATGGCAGAAGTAAATCCAATGGAATCTCTATGGTCTCAAAATGAGCCTCAGATTCCCATGGTTCCTCATTAGGAAACTCATTGAAGGACAGTGGACGTCCATTGAGGCCTTCCTCAGTGGCGCTCACTGCCTCTTTCTCCTCTCCAAGTTCAGCCATGTTGATGGCCTTACACTCTCCTTTTGGATTCTCTTCTGTATTGCTTGGAAGATTACTAGGAGGGAGTTCAGTAATTTTCTTCCTCAGCTGTCCCACTTGTCCCTCCAAGTTTCTAATGGAGGACCTTATTTCAGTCATGAAACTTTGAATGATTTTGATTAGATCAGAGACCATGGTTGCTAAGTCAGAGTGGTTCTGCTTAGAATTCTCTGTCTGTTGCTGAGAAGATGATGGAAAAGGCTTGCCATTGCTAAACCTGTTTCTTCCACCATTATTGTTGCTGAAACCTTGTTGAGGTCTCTGTTGATCCTTCCATGAGAGATTTGAATGATTTCTCCATGAAGGGTTATAGGTGTTTCCATAGGGTTCTCCCATGTAATTCACCTCTTCCATTGAAGGGTTCTTAGGATCATAAGCTTCTTCTTCAGATGAAGCGTCCTTAGTACTGCCTGGTGCAGCTTGCATTCCAGACAGACTTTGAGAAATCATATTGACTTGCTGAGTCAATATTTTATTCTGAGCCAATATGGCATTCAGAGTATCAATCTCAAGAACTCCTTTCTTCTGATTTGTCCCATTGTTCACAGGATTCCTGGTGGACGAAATTGTGATCACTGTTCTTTTCAAGTTGTTTGTCTTTGTATGACTTTATTCAATAATTGTCCTTATTTGAAGTCACAACTCCGTTCAACTAACCAGCAAGTGTACTGGGTCGTCCAAGTAATAACCTTACGTGAGTAAGGGTCGAATCCACAGAGATTGTTGGTATGAAGCAAGCTATGGTCACCTTGTAGATCTCAGTCAGGCGGATTAAAATAGTTTATGGTTTTCGAAAATTAATAATAAAATAAGAAATAATAAAAGGGATAGAATACTTATGTAGATTCATTGAACAGTGCATAGGAATTTCAGTTAAGTATGTGAAGATGCTGTAGAGCTCTCGGACGCCTGCTCTCCTACTGCTTCTACTCAGTCCTTCTTACTCCTTTCCATGGCAGGCTTTGTATAGGGGTTCACCATCAGCTGTGGCTACTTTCAATCCTCACGGGGAAATATCCTATGCGGCTGTCACTCGCACAGCTAACCAGTCTGGAGGCATCACCCATGGCTGATGGCTACATCCCATCCTCGCAGTGAAAGCTAATGCTCACGCACTCTGTCACAGTACGGCCAATCACCGGTTGGTTCCCGCTTCCTACTGGAATAGAATCCCTCTTTTGCGTCTGTCACTAACGCCCAGCAGGTTGCAAGTTTGAAGCACGTCACAGTCATTCATTACCGGAATCTTACTCGGAATACCACAGACAAGGTTAGACTTTCCGGATTCCCAGGATCCTACTCGGAACACCACAGACAAGGTTGGACTTTCCGGATCCTCATAAATGCCGCCATCCATCTAGCTTATACCACGAAGATTCTGTTGAGGAATCTAAGAGATACACATTCAAGCCTTGTTGCATGTAGAACGGAAGTGGTTGTCAATCACGCGCATTCATAAGTGAGAATGATGATGAGAGTTATTAGCTCATCACATTCATCATGTTCTTGGGTACGAATGAATATTTGGAATAAGAATAAGAGATTTGAATAAAAGAAAATAGAACTTCATTAATCTTTGAGGTACAGCAGAGCTCCACACCCTTAATCTATGGTGTGCAGAAACTCCACCGTTGAAAATACATAAGTGGAAGAGGTCCAGGCATGGCCGAATGGCCAGCCCCCCTAAACGTGATCAATAGCCTCTTAGGATGAAGAATAAAATAAAACTGAGACCAAAGATGTCTAATACAATAGATAAATGTCCTATATATACTAGACTAGCTACTAGGGTTTACATGAGTAAGTAATTGATGCATAAATCCACTTCCGGGGCCCACTTGGTGTGTGCTTGGGCTGAGCTTGATTAATCCACGAGATGAGGCTTCTCTTGGAGTTGAACTTTGAGTTATGACGTGTTTTGGGCGTTTAACTCCGGATCATGACGTTTTTCTGGCGTTTAACTTCAGACAGCAGCATGTACTTGGCGTTCAACGCCAAGTTACGTCGTCATTCTTCGAATAAAGTATGGACTATTATATATTGCTGGAAAGCCCTGGATGTCTACTTTCCAACGCGGTTGAGAGCGCGCCAATTGGAGTTCTGTAGCTCCAGAAAATCCATTTCGAGTGCAGGGAGGTCAGAATCCAACAGCATCAGCAGTCCTTTTGTCAGCCTTTTTCAAAGTTTAGCTCAAATCCCTCAATTTCAGTCAGAATTTACCTGAAATCACAGAAAAACACACAAACTCATAGTAAAGTCCAGAAATGTGAATTTAACATAAAAACTAATGAAAACATCCCTAAAAGTAGCTCAATCATCCTAAAAACTACTTAAAAACAATGCCAAAAAGCGTATAAATTATCCGCTCATCACAACACCAAACTTAAATTGTTGCTTGTCCCCAAGCAACTGAAAATCAAATAGGATAAAAAGAAGAGAATATACTATAAATTCAGAAATATCAATGAATATTAATTATAATTAAATGAGCGGGACTTGTAGCTTTTTGCTTCTGAACAGTTTTGGCATCTCACTTTTTCCTTTGTAGTTTTGAATGATTAGCTTCTCTAGGAACTTGGAATTTCGGATAGTGTCATTGATTCTCTTAGTTAAGTATGTTGATTCTTGAACACAGCTACTTATGAGTCTTGGCCGTGGCCCTAAGCACTTTGTTTTCCAGTATTACCACCGGATACATAAATGCCACAGACACATAACTGGGGAACCTTTTGATTGTGACTCAGCTTTGCTAGAGTCCCCAGTAGTGGTGTCCCAGAGCTCTTAAGCACACTCTTTTGCTTGGATCGACTTTAACCACTCAGTCTCAAGCTTTTCACTTGGACCTTCATGACACAAGCACATGGTTAGGGACAGCTTGATTTAGCCGCTTAGGCATGGATTTTATTTCCTTGGGCCCTCCTATCCATTGATGCTCAAAGCCTTGGATCCTTTTTACCCTTGCCTTTTGGTTTTAAGGGCTATTGGCTTTTTCTACTGCTCCTTCTTTTTTTTTTTTCACAAGCTTTCTTTTTCACTGCTTTTTCTTGCTTCAAGAATCAATTCATGATTTTTCAGATCATCAATACATTTCTCTTTGTTCATCATTCTTTCAAGAGCCAAACAATTTTAACATCATAAACAACAAGATCAAAAGACATATGCATGTTCAAGCATTCATTCAGAAAACAAAAGTATTGTCACCACATCAATATAATTAAAACTAATTCAATAATAATTTCGAAAATTATGTACTTCTTGTTCTTTTGAATTAAAACATTTTCTTTTAAGAGAGGTGAAGGATTAATGGAATTTATTCATAGCTTTAAGGCATGGTTACATACTAATGATCATGAAATAAAGACACAAAACATGGATAAACACAATAATTAAAAACCGAAAACAGAAAGAAATAAGAACAAGGAATGAATCCACCTCTAGTGGCGTCTTCTTCTTGAAGGACCAATGGTGTTCTTCAACTCTTCTATGTCCCTTCCTTGCCTTGTTGCTCCTCCCTCATTGCTCTTGATCTTCTCTTATTTTTTGGAGAATGATGGAGTGTTCATGATGTTCACCCTTAGTTGTTCCACATTATGGCTCAAATCTTCCAAGGAGGTATTAAGTTGCTCCAATAGTTGTTGGGGGAAAGTGCATTTCTTGAGGCATCTCAGGAATTTGTTGATGATGAGCTTCCTCATGCACTTCTTGAGACCGTGAGGTGCTTCCCTTGCTTGCTCCATCCTTTTCTTGGTGATGGGTTGTCTTCTTCAATGGAGACATCTCCCTCTATGATAACTCAGCTGAGTAACATAGATGGCATATAAGGTGGGGGAAGGCTAGCCGTGCCATGTGTGAAGGCTTGTCAGCTATTTTGTAGAGTTCATTGGAGATGACTTCATGAACTTCCACTTCCTCTCCAATCATGATGCTATGAACCATGATGGCCCGATCCACAGTAACTTCAGACGGTTGCTTGTAGGATGATGGATCTTTGAATGAATTCCAACCATCCTTAGCTACAGGCTTGAGGTCCAGTCTTCTTAGTTGGACTGGCTTGCCTTTGGAGTCTATTCTCCATTGGGCGCCTTCCACACATATGTCCATTAGGACTTGGTCCAACCTTTGATTAAAGTTGACCCTTCTTGTGTAGGGGCGTTCATCACCTTGCATCATGGGTAAATGAAATGCCAACCTCACATTTTTCGGACTGAAATCCAAGTATTTCCCCCTAACCATTGTGAGATAATTCTTTGGGCTTGG
Organism: Arachis stenosperma; assembly: GCF_014773155.1. Lineage (NCBI taxonomy): Eukaryota > Viridiplantae > Streptophyta > Magnoliopsida > Fabales > Fabaceae > Arachis > Arachis stenosperma. The sequence continues at coordinate 46,202,368 of NC_080385.1, forward strand.
GTTCATACCTTGGTCATGGTTTCTAGTGATCCATGCATTGGCATAGAACTCTTGAACCATTAATATTCCAACTTGTTGCATGGGGTTGGTTAAGACTTCCCAACCTCTTCTTTGAACTTCAAGTCGGATCTCCGGATACTCATTTTTCTTGAGTTTGAAAGGGACCTCAGGGATCACCTTCTTCTTTGCCACAACATCATAGAAGTGGTCTTGATGGCTCTTGGAAATGAATCTTTCCATCTCCCATGACTCGGAGGTGGAAGCTTTTGCTTTCCCTTTCCCTTTTCTTGAGGAAGCTCCGGCCTTAGGTGCCATTGGTAATGGAAAAACAAAAAAAAAAGCTTATGCTTTTACCACACCAAACTTAAAATTTGCTCGTCCCCGAGCAAAGAAAGAAAAGAATAGTAGAAGAAGAAGAAGAGAATATTGTAGGGAGGGAGAGAAGTGGTTTCGGCTTTATGGGTGAAGAAGAGGTATTTGTTGTGTGAAAATGAAGAAGAAAGGGAAGGTATTTATAGGGAGAGGGGAGGGTATAGGTTCGGCCAATTTGGGTGGGAATGGGTGGGAAATTGATTTTGAATTTTATGAGGGTAGGTGGGGTTTATGGGGAAGAGGAGGTTGATGTGAATGGTGAATGGGGTAATTGGGAAGAGGAATTGAGGTGATTGGTGAAGGGTGTTGGGAAGTGTGACATTGAGAATGAGATTTGGATTAGGAGAGTGTGATTAGGATTAAAAGGAATGTGGTAGGTGGGGATCCTGTGGGGTCCACAGATCCTGAGATGAGGATCCTGTGGGGTCCACAGATCCTGAGGTGAGGATCCTGTGGGGTCCACAGATCCTGAGGTGAAAACAAATACCATTCCTTCACCATATGGGCATGTAACATGCCTTCATGCAACATTCTGGCGTTCAAACGCCCATTGATGCATGTTCTGGGCGTTCAACACCCATGTAATGCATGTTTCTGGCGTTGAACGCCAGTTTCATGCTTGTTCCTGGCGTTCAGCGCCAGCTTGTCCTCTCTGTGCACCATCCTGGCGTTTAACGCCAGGTTGTTGCTTGTTTTGGGCGTTCAACGCCAGAATGGTGCTCTGTTCTGGCGTTGAACGCCAGACAGATGCATCTTACTGGCGTTGAACGCCAGTCTGCGGTACCTCCAGGGTGAAAATTTTTTTCTTCTATTTTTGACTCTGTTTTTAATTTTTTTTGATTTTTTTCGTGACTCCTCATGATCATGTACCTAATAAAACATAAAAATAACAAAGAAACAAAATTAGATAAATAAAATTGGGTTGCCTCCCAACAAGCGCTTCTTTAATGTCAATAGCTTGACAGTGGCTCTCATGGAGCCACAAGGTGATCAGGTCAATTTAAGTGTGGTATTCCCAACACCAAACTTAGAGTTTGGATATGGGGTTTGAACACCAAACTTAGAGTTTGGTTGTGGCCTCACAACACCAAACTTAGAGTTTGACTGTGTGGGCTCTTCTTGACTCTGAACTGAGAGAAGCTCTTTATGCTTACTCTCTTTTGTCACAGAGGGATGGCCATTGGTGGACGAAATTGTGATCACATTATATGTTTCTTGGATTTTGAATGAAAGCTTATTTATGGCACTGCCATGTTCTAATTATTTTGAGATGAAGGCTTCTAAGGGGCAGCACCTGTGTGAGGTTTTCTTTATTGGAATTCACAACTCCGTTCAACTAACCAGCAAGTGTACTGGGTCGTCCAAGTAATAACCTTACGTGAGTAAGGGTCGAATCCACAGAGATTGTTGGTATGAAGCAAGCTATGGTCACCTTGCAAATCTCAGTTAGGGAGATTAAACATGTAATAGTGATTATTTGATTGTTAAATGAAAAGGAATAATAAAAGGGATAGAAATACTTATGTAGATTCATTGGTAGGAATTTCAGATAAGCGGAATGGAGATGCTGTAGAGCTCTCGGACGCCTGCTATCCTATTCCTTCTACTCAATCCTTCTTACTCCTCTCCATGGCAAGCTTTGTATAGGGGTTCACCATCAGCTGTGGCTACTTTCAATCCTCACGGGGAAATATCCTATGCGGCTGTCACTCGCACAGCTAACCAGTCTGGAGGCATCACCCATGGTTGATAGCTACATCCCATCCTCGCAGTGAAAGCTAATGCTCACGCACTCTGTCACAGTACGGCCAATCACCGGTTGGTTCCCTCCCCTACTGGAATAGAATCCCTCTTTTGCGTCTGTCACCAACGCCCAGCAGGTTACAGGTTTGAAGCACGTCACAGTCATTCATGAACGGAATCCTACTCGGAATACCACAGACAAGGTGAGACTTTCCGGATTCCCAGAATCCTACTCGGAACACCACAGACAAGGTTGGACTTTCCGGATCCAGATAAATGCCGCCATCTATCTAGCTTATACCACGAAGATTCTGTTGGGGAATCTAAGAGATACACATTCAAGCTTGTGTTGCATGTAGAACGGAAGTGGTTGTCAATCACGCACGTTCATAAGTGAGAATGATGATGAGAGTTATTAGCTCATCACATTCATCATGTTCTTGGGTACGAATGAATATCTTGGAATAAGAATAAGATAGAGATTTGAATAAAAGAAAATAGAACTTCATTAATCTTTGAGGTACAGCAGAGCTCCACACCCTTAATCTATGGTGTGCAGAAACTCCACCGTTGAAAATACATAAGTGAAAGAGGTCCAGACATGGCCGAATGGCCAGCCCCTTAAAACGTGATCACTAGATCAAAATACAATCCAGGATCCAGGATGTCTAATACAATAGATAGATGTCCTATTATACTGACTAGCTACTAGGGTTTACATGAGTAAGTAATTGATGCATAAATCCACTTCCGGGGCCCACTTGGTGTGTGCTTGGGCTGAGCTTGATCAATCCACGTGTAGAGGCATCTCTTGGAGTTGAATTTCGAGTTATGACGTGTTTTGGGCGTTCAACTCCGGATAATGACGTTTTTCTGGCGTTTAACTTCAGAAAGGAGCGTGCACTTGGCGTTCAACGCCAAGTTGAGTATTATATATTGTTGGAAAGCCCTGGATGTCTACTTTCCAACGCCGTTGAGAGCGCGCCATTTGGAGGTCTGTAGCTCCAGAAAATCTATTTCGAGTGCAGGGAGGTCAGAATCCAACAGCATCAGCAGTCCTTTTGTCAGCCTTTTTCAGAGTTTTTGCTCAAATCCCTCAATTCAGTCAGAATTTACCTGAATCACAGAAAACACACAAACTCATAGTAAAGTCCAGAAATGTGAATTTAACATAAAAACAAGGAAAACATCCCTAAAAGTAGCTCAAACTTACTAAAA